>NW_006800802.1:93097-98675 GCF_000485575.1 Poecilia formosa | reverse complement strand
TTTATTTCACAGTGAGAAATAAAACAGACTTCATTTAGTTGTTGTGTGTTTATCTGTAGAAAAACTGTCTGTCCAAGGGGGCAAACCTTGCATCAGTTCACCACCGGAACGAGTACCGTCAGGTTCAGATTCTGATAGCTGCAGCAGGTCACGGGTTCAGAGAAGCATGGATTGGAGGCTCTGATGCACAGCAGGTATTTCTACCAGGATACTTTAGCTGTGGAATATTTTATAAGACATTGAATAAAACATATCATCTGCTGAACTTTGTCTTGCAGTGGGGCACTTGGTTGTGGAGCGATGGAAGCCCGATGATCTACACAAACTGGTGTCCATGGCAGCCTGATAATTGGAAAAACAGCCAGCACTGCCTACAGATTAATTATTCAGGTAAAGAAAATGTCACGTCTGCTTTTCTGTTCGTATAAGGACTGATGAGTAAAACGTTCATTTACTTTGCATATAAACCTTTTAGTTGACCTCCACATACAGTTGAAAGCAGAAGTTTACATTTGATCAAACTCATTCAGTTCAAAAGATAGTTATCTATGATACTGACCAAATGTATGTAAACTTCTGAATTTGGAGAAAATTACAAAAGAAATATCCAAAAGAAATTATTGCCAAGTTTTATGGCATTTAGCAGATAGAAATACTTTTGACAATTCAAACTACCTTAAAACAAAGACATTTGGTCTGACTTAATTTCAGACAGTGTTTTTTTATTCTGTGTTTGTAAATGTCTGGTTAAAACTGTATATTTACTACATAAACAGCAAAAGCTTATGACAATTTATTGTTGCAAATTAGTTTAGTTAATCCTTTTCAGTCATCTTGTTAGGTCACTTCAGGTTTTCATTATGTGATGTTTGACTGATTTGTTGTGTTGCTCCTAGTTGCAAAGTGCTGGGATGACATGTGGTGTACTCACAGGAACCCTTCTGTCTGCGCCAAGAAGGCCTGAAAAAAAGGTTCCCAAAGAGGCCTGATGTGTAAAACAGAACCAGTGGAGGATGAATGCTAGGAGTTTCTGTTTACCTGCCTTTTTGCACCTTCATAGAAAACCCAAAATATATTTCTGCTTCTTCACTTCATATCATTTCTCTCTTTAATGCAACCTAAGGAATGACGCGACAAGCAAACAGCAGCTGGATTGTCTCTCTGTAATGAGATCAGACTGAATGAGTTATAATAAAGGATCATCTGAGCAAAATTTTCTTATATTCTTTGGTCCAGCAAAAAATAAAACTTTGAGGAATCAAAACACGATGGTGTGTGGTTTATTCTGACTTTGTGTTGTTCTGTTTTCCCAAATTATTTTTAACACTATCATATGTTAGTTATTACAATATAAATATCACATGATGAGTTTCAGTCAAACCTGAGGTTCTTTCCTCATAAAAGCAGAGAATAGTTACTTTCTATCAGCTGGTGATGTATTTTTGGGACTGCTCTCATTAAAAGGCATGTGTGGAAGAAAGTTTGAAGTTATTTCCTCTGGATTTAATAATAATTAGTTAAAAATGTTCCTAGATATAATTAATGTGTTGTTGGACACAGTAAACAGGCAAATAATAGGCAACAAGTAAATCACCAAAAATTTCATTTAAAGTGAGATTTTATCTCACTGGAACTAATGTTTTAAACAAAAGTTTTAAAGTGGGGAAAGTTTCCTAGTTTGCTACTTTCTGTGCTGCAGTATCAACATTTAAAGTGGAGCTGCTACATGTTGTTTCTTCTAAAATACATCTGAGTTTGTTTGACATGTTGAGTCATTGNGAATGCTTTAATTTAATTTCACACTGATCCATGTAAGATGATATTTCCAGCTTTCGTTAACTGATCTGCTTCGCCTCAAACATTCAGGCTCAAGTTCAACACTTCTGTTTACTTTGGTTATCTCTCTGTCCCAGTTGCTTGTAATGATCGTTTGTTCTGTAGCATCTGATGTCAGGCAGGGTTGCAGATGTTGATATGTTCAGATGTGTGGTTTTGAAATGCAACAAAGGATAACAGAGGTTCATCTGATACCTTTAAGTCTTGACCCAATGGACCTCACCAAGCTCCGCCCAGAAACGCCCCCTAACATCCCACGTGGCTGCATGTCTCACTAACAAATCCTCGTGGAGCTTAGTTTCTATGTAAACATGGCGTCTTTCACTTTGACTGACTCTCTGCGACGTATGTCTGAGTCGATTACTTTAGCATTTCTGCCGGCAAATGTTTCAGTGTGCCTAGGCCTGATACACTGCACTCGGTGCTAACGTGGCTAACACAATTAAAGTTTAGTAAAAAGCCTTTTCAGGTAGAATAAAATCTTTAATGCATGTCAGATACGGTACACATTGCACATTGTAACAGACAGGCTTCAAGGTGTAGAAGTTGTATCGGTACTGCCATTATGCTGTACTTAGCTAAAAGGTTTTTATAATGGATGTTTATTACTGACTTTCTTTTTTTCATTCACTAAACACAAAGAAAGCAAAACAATAATATTTACACCAGCAGACAGTACTTTGTTCTTATTGATCCTACGACGGTTGAGCTGCAAATGCGATCGTGCACAAGCTTTGATCCAAGCAAGGCTTTCCGTTTCAGATTTTGGAAATCTGTGAATTTTAGTTCCACAAATACGATCAGGATACCTGATATCGGCTGTACAGATTCCCCACTGACGGTGGAGAACCATTCTTTTTCGAGTCCTGACGCAAAAACTTTCTGTTGGTCTGCTAGTCCACATTTAGTCCACTTGTGTCTCATTTGCCAATGAAACGCGGCCCCTGTGGTAAGGTCCATTAAATTAAACCATTACTAATGTGTAAAAAATAAAATACCAAAAGTTGCAACTCTGCCAACTGCCGACGTCACATAGTAACTCCAGCGGAAAATCATATTTCAAGACTTTGTTTTTTGTCATTTTAATGGTTATGACTAAAAAAAAAGACATAAAAGCTTGGCCAATTAGGCTAACCATAGCAGGCTGTGGTTGGTTGGATTAGAGTTGAAAATCCAGCCAATCAGATCGATCAGGAGAGCTACTGTCAACAAGTGACAAAAATGGCCACTAAACGGAGAGCGTCACTTTTCAGTGAGCAGTAAAATGAGGAGCTTTTTGGTTGCAGAACAACCAAAAAATCCTACAGTAAGTAAAAACTTAAAGAAAAAGACCTGTAGCACCTTTTATTTACTTTCACAATAGGAAGAAATACATTAACAGTAAAAATCAGACAGCAGTTTGTTTCATTACTTTGGCTGAATCATAATAAACTGCCTCGTTATGAATTGTAAATCAAAACTAGCTAAACTGGCTGCATTGCTTTTATAGACGCAAGTTATGTTTGTTGTTGTTGAAGGTAGAAAATATTTCAATCACATTTAGCTGTTTAACTCTAACTTTAATGAGATGAGTTTGAATCGAGAGAGTCTTGAGCGTTACAACTAGCCAACAGCTGGTGTGGGGCCCATCTGTACAGGCTCCACACACTGTACCACCAACCTCAGTCAATTTTTAAAACCTTTGTATCTAAAGAGGCCCTCAACATATTGAACTCAAGAGCTACGTAAAAACACATTTTAACTCCTTTGATTGAAGTCAACATTGTAATTTGACATACACCCAAAAATTCACTGGACTTAGTTTTAGTGTTACCAAACCTTAACCAAAGTCTGAGGTCAGTCCTCTGACTGGCAGAATGAGCAAACGCTTCTCCAAGAGCTGCTGGGTTTATCTGAAAAGTTACAACTCTCTAAAAATAAATCCTTATCGTTTTGACCCTTATCACATGATGGGGTTTCCACGTTTAGGCTTTTACTTTATTACTTTTTGTTGTTTTAATCTGATTTTTGAATTGATATAATGTGTTAAAGCGTTTTTGTCTGAAAACAGTAGATAAAAAACGAATGTTTTCATCTAAATGTTTTTATCTGAAACTGCTTGTCCTGGAGCAGGAAGAGGAACAGCTTGTCCTGCTCTCTCTCTCCCATCCTCATCTGAGGACGTTAAACTGATAAAGGATTCCAGGATTAGTTGAACATGTTGGCCTAAATATGTTGCAATTTTCCTATTTACTAAAAAAATTGCTGTTTGTGATACACCAAACTCATAGTTTCTTTCAAAATGTACAGCAAATGCATATACTGACAACTAAACCTTCATACGGACATGTTGCTTTAATACCATCAATCACCATATCTGGCTGTTCTTTGGTCGGCTGCATGCTGTCGCGGCCTTCTCGTTTCCAAAAAACAATATTCCAACCAAGGCCGTGGGTGTTAACAGGTGGTTTTTGATTTGAACGCACTTCCGACTTAATTTGTTTGAAAAAATATGTTTTTTATTTCTTGTAAAAATAGCGACAAAATAATTACCAAAAATGTCCTACAACTTAGTCAAAAATGAAAGTAAACTTAATATGACGTTTCAAGTACAAAAAAATGAAAAGTGAAATTGAAAGTGGTCAAAAAATAATTTACAAAAAACCTCCCATCCACACACCAAACATTTGCCAAACAATCGCTCCACTCAGCACCCGGTGTGTTTTAGTTACTCAAATTAATGAGAAGGTCTAACCAATTACCAACATAATCAATTCAAATATACAAATTAACTACAGATTGTGGATCTAAACTTAACTTAAATAAATTCTAAACTTCCCAAAATAGAAAACTAAATTAGTAGAAATTACAAGTTGCAAACATTACATAAATGGCCACCTCACATGCTTTTATCCAACGTTTACATTTTTCCAGACTCCAGTTTTGAAAATGGAATAAAGTCTATAAATATATAGAAATGCTTAAATAAAGCATGTCTTGTCCATGTTCCCCACTGACAACTTGTAACCATTTTTCCAATTATTTTCCACAAATCACTTTGACCACTGCTCATTAAATAACAAGCAATCAGCAAATCAGTAGCTGATGGGTATTTTTCTTGAACCTACATAAAAGAACCACAGACAACGTATATGAATTTTATGGCTAAGCTTTTGCAAAAGGAGAAGTCTCTGGTAGCAGCTCCTCCGAGCCGTTCACAGAGCGTTCTGGTCTGCTTCCGCGTGAGCCCCTGTCTTATTGTCAAAGAAAAACAGCCAAGGGGGCAGCCAGGAAAAACAACAGAGGTCGTAAAACTTCTAACCCAAACAACTAGTAACCCAGTTCCAGGTGTGATATCTGATCTACAGCCTGAGCCCGGTTCAAATCTTGGTCAAATTGTCAACAAGACAAAATACGACTGCACACAGGCAGTTAGGAGGTATTCTGGTTGATAAGGATTTAAGGTCTGAGAAATACAGAGTTAACTGTCTCACATGAAGATGAACAGAGAGTCGTGACCTCCAGGTCAGTTTATACACACATAAGGAAGAGAACACTTTAACTGAAAATCACAATAATACTGATTAACATTAGACTGAATATAAACTAATGTAATAACAAAATGATAATATCAAAAAATCTCTAACAGTAGCCAGACCCCAGAGCATGGCAGAGCCAACCCCTTTGGGTAACACTTTATTTGAATGGGGGTGAATAAGACTGTCATAACACCTGTCATAAACATGTCATAACACCTGTCATA
>NW_006800802.1:84746-92155 GCF_000485575.1 Poecilia formosa | reverse complement strand
TCTTGTTCCTAGTTGACAAGTGCTGGGATGACGTGAGCTGTCCTCTTAGGATGCCGTTTGTCTGCGTCAAGAAAAACTCGCCACCCAAAGGAGCTGCGGCTTCAAACAGATCCAGTGGAGGATGACTGCTGTGGTGGAAAATTACTACAAGTTAACATCTGCTGATCATGTTATATTAAATGCTTGTTAATCCTCACCAAATGAAGCTATTTGGGCTACATGTACAAGGCTGAAAGTTGTCTCCCACAGCTGCATGAGAACCAGACTGTCTTACCCATTTGTTTAGAATTTCTTACCCCTAATCTGAAGTACCTTCATCCACTTGTGTGTATTAACAATGGTATATATACAGAACTATGCATTATATCCCAAATAATATTTCATGTCTTAAACCCAATAGGAAGGCTTCCATATTGGATTCAAAGGACCAGTTTGAGATCACAAATTAAAAAAATATTAAGGATGTGTCCTACAGAACCTTTGGGTGTATGAAAAAAATACTTGCCAACCTGTAACTTTTTTATATATATTGTTTTTATTAAGTCCCTAACTCTAACCAGATTGTCTGGTGTTGGTCAGACGGCCTGTCCTCTGTCAGACTGCCCCAGGGCAGCTGTGGCTACTATCCAGTAGCTTAGCACCATCAGAATGTGAATGTAGTGTGAAACTCTTTATCAACACCTTTATTAACTTAAAGCAATACACAAGTACAGGCTGTTTACCATTTACAGAAACATAATCAATGGCAAAAATGTACAATATTTTTCTGGCAAGCAGTGAAAACTGTGTGCTCATAATTACACACCCTGCATTACAGGTGAGGGGTCAGCAGTTAAACACAAACTATGAAATATGTAATCATAGAGAACTTCTGTGACGTTAAGGTGACGTCCTGAGTTAAAGCACCTCAGTGATCCTCATCTTACTCTGTGCCTCTTTGACCTGGAGGTGCCTCATGTTTCTCTGTTTGGTACCGTTGCAGTCTTACTGCTCTTGTTTAACGCTGCAACAACTCAGCAAAAATCTCTCAAGGATTCATACACAACATGTATGTTTACACAGCGTTACACTGGTTCACTTGAGAGAAGGTTTTACCAGCCGACAACCAATTGAAGTTACTTATTAAAGTAGAGAACAGATGTTTTTAAGTCCTAAAATCAGCTAAACAGATTGAGTCACTACTTGAGTCATTTTATATGGTGCAGCTTTTTAAGCTTTAAATTACAGATTTTTTGTTCACTACATTAAAATAAAGCCGGAGAGATCGCTTACAAACACTAAAAAATAATCTAAACTGTAAAATGTTATGCTACATTGTTTCTCAGACAGCATAATATTTTAACAGTTTTTTAAGAAGTCTTCATCTTCTGCAAATTTGACACTTTTCTCATGCTGGCAGAGAAAATGTCTGTATTTAAAATATACTTTTATAGACTTGTGTGTATGAAAAATAACAGGTACAAACACTGCAGTCGTTTTCCTTTTTAATACAGAAAACAGGAGGAGTTACATCTGACTGGTTGGTGGATTGATGTCTGTTTCTATTTATTCCTCATATATTACTAGTTTTGGTAGTAATCACTGACTAATGACGATAATTGGTACGCATCCTTGACTGGACCGCTATTGATGTAATTTTCCTCATTTGTACAACTCTTAGTTTGTACGCCAATAGACTTTTGAGGCTTGAATAAAGCTGAACACAAATGAAATACTTGAACAGGGCCGATTCTAGACATTTGGTTTCATTAAGAAAAACTGCTGCATTGTGCCCTGTGGGCACCAAGTGGTCCACATGTTCTTCAGCATGTGGTCTACGTACTTGAAGAACATGTGAACCAAATGTTAATGCACATGATGGTTGGGCAAAGTGCCTGGTAGCTGTGTTACAGTTCTAGTCAACATGCTCCTCTAAACCAAAAACTAAAGAAAAGGGATTTTCACTCATTTATTCCTGCTTCTTGTAAACCATTCCATATCCGTCATTTTTATATTGTCACATGCTATAAAACGTGAAAAGAGATAAAGAGTAAAGCACTTTGAAATGCCCTGCTGCTGAAATGTGCTGTACAAATAAAATCTGACTGATTTATTGAATAAAAACCCTGTAAAAACATTGTTGTAATTTTTTTAATCTATTAAAACCCAGTTCTACATATGTTTTGAAAACAGAAATGCTTTTTCTGTGCACATGGAAATGAGTCTGAGATACAGCAGGAAGCAGAGTGACCATTTTGTCAGGATCAGCCTGTTTGTCCAGAAAAAAACAAACCAAAACACCAAAGCTGCTTGTATTTGTGTTGACCTGGTCGGGAATCTATTTTAATTTCTATTTTATTGTATTAGTTTTGTGCCACTGCAGGCAGACTAAACAGTTTCTAACTCGTAACAATGTATTTTAAATTTAACTTAAAAATTTATTTTCATATTATAAAACTTTTTTACAACTATTAGAAATTACAGTTAATGTTTTCTATTTCTGCTCTTTCTGCCATTTATTCTGCCTCTTAATGTGAGACTGTAAAAACTATGAGAAACACAAGATGAACACATTTGATGCTCAACACAAATCAAATGTTTTGCTTTATTTCCAGTTTTCTCTTAAATCTGAGCAGAACATATTAGAAAATGTTAAAAAAAAATGTTTCATACATACATTCATATCAATGTGATGCATTCAGACATGAAGGACAATAACATTTTCAGGCAACATAAAATAAATGTTTGAGAATTGAAGGTTGACTTTTTTTCTCTGAAAGCATCTCTGGGTTTTAAGTTCAGAAAAAGTTACTTGGTAAAATAATCTGAAAAATAAATCAAGAACTTCAATATAAAGGCAGAAAAAAAACATGTGACTAATTTCTGCTTCCTTTATAAACATTCAGGTATTTATTGCTCCTCATTATTTTTGTAAAAAAAAAAAGTAAACAAAGATGAATCATTGTGATACATCAATATTCAAGTTTGAGGCATAAACAACTTTATAATTACACAGTAAGTCTTTACTTAAAACTGAAGAGAAAATATTTTCAAAGCATTTAAAAGACCAACTTGAACAAGATTCTGTACCTTTTAAATGCATATTTTTAAAATAGAATATTGAAGTTATTTTTAAATTGTGAACTTTTTAAAAATAAAAACACATTTTAGATACAGACACTGATCTAAGAATGTAAATGAGAAAATGTTTAATGTTCCTTAAACATTTCCCTCACATTAATATCAATTATAAAAATAGCTTTAAAAAAATAACTGATCTCTGATCAACTTTTCTGCATATAAAATATACAAAAAATAATATTAATAAAATAACACTTACTAGTTTCTGAAAGAAACGACTTAACTTAAAAAAATATTAAAACACACAATAAATTACAGTAAATTGACTAAACTGTTCACAGATTCACTAGAGCACAGGTGTCAAACTCAAGGCCCGGGGGCCAAATCTGGCCCGTCGTAGCTTTTACATGGCCCTCTGGACTCCAGATTACATCAGTAAGTCCTTCCGGTTTTGCACAAATCTGCAAAATTCACACAATATCAACAAATTTCCATATTTTCCAGAGTTTACTGCAAATTTTCTCAAAACTGATCAAAAGCATTGAATCCGTAACTGATACGTCGAGTGATAGTCACATTTAACAATAGCGCAAATATTGTAAAACATCTTTACAAGTTTTAATATTCACCACAAAATCTGTAATTTTGACTCCAAAATACACTAAAACAATCCCCAAACCCTGGAGGAACAGCCACTTATTGATATTTTAAAAGTTTAATTGGCTTTATCAATAGATTGTGGCAGGACCGGCCCTTTAAGAACATAGATTTTTGACTCGGCCCAAAATGGAAATGAGTTTGACACCACTGCACTAGAGGGAGACTGTTGGGACTCTGTGCTGTAGAGGTCGGTGCTTTTTGATGTCTGTCCAAGTCATAATTCACCTGGATGTTGTTTAATGCCAGCAGGTGAAAATGACAAATACTGGGACCAAATGGGATAGAAGAAAGTTCAGCTTTGGCTTGGTTCTTTGTTTTTTCTGTTTTTTTGGATTCAGGTCTCCAGAGGTAAATGAGGCTCATCCTGAGGTTTCAAGACATCACAAAGTCTGAGATCTACTGAGAAACTGTTGGGAGAAGAAAGAGGACAGTTAAACTTGAATCACAGCCAGCAGTTCATCCATTTTAATATACATTCCACATTTTATCATAAAAGACAAAACAGGCAATTTGATTCTTTTTCCAGCATATTTATGAAGTATAAGTTCAATAAATTGACCACTGAAGACTGTTAAAAAAATGCTTTAATCTGTGTAAAATAAGTTACTTTATTTCAACATATCAGTGCAAGCAATTCATTTTACTAAAGAGATTAATCAATTATGCATTTTTGCTCATTTGTTGACATCACACCAGAGGGGCGTGTCCTGGAGATGTAAGGTGTGAAACCTGTGGTTTTAGCATATGCTAACTATTGTAGTGCTAACTATTATCATCTTATGGCTGCTATCTTTATTAGCAGCCATAAGATGCTGTTATTAAAGGTAGCAGCCTTTATTAGAGCTAAATTAACTCAGTTAAGTCTGTAATAACTGAACTAACTTTAGTTAAGTTAGTCCTAAAACTAATTTAATCAAATAAAAATCCAATAAAACAGGCCGTTTACGGTGCTGCATATCAGCATTTTAAAAAAACAAGTTTGTATTGTTTCATGGCTGTGGTTTAAGGTTTTTTTTTCATAAAATAACAACATTGAAGATGTATTGTGACCTCATAATAACACTATGACTGCTGACAACTTTAAAAAATGTTCTAGTCAGACTTGCGTTGATGCGAACATTTGATGGTTGATTACTGACTGCAGGAAACTCTGATAGTTGGATTCCACTCTCATCATTAACACAGCTGTCCCAGAGCTACATTAATCACATATTTATGCTTTATTAAGCACTCAGAAATTAGTCTTATTTACAGAAACCCAACACAGCTAAACAGTTTCCAAAACACAGACATGTGGGGGAGCATGTTCCCCTTGTCTGTGAAAGACGTTTTATTTTTCAGCATGCAAAAGGCTCTCGGCCCAGCAGAGCCCCGTCTTATCAGTCATTAAAAAAAAAAAACTGCAACATGTTTTACTGCTGTCTCACTTACTTTTTATGAAGAGGGAAGAAACAATGATAAACAATATTAGAGGAGCCCAGAGAACATTCCACCAATCCCGTTCATCTGAAAGCAGAAGAAAGGTTAAATGATGGTGAAAACATAACTGAAGATGCTTCTTTCCACAATGAGGGTGTGATATTGCACACTTTACCTTTGGACTCTATGTTAATCTTGTCCTTTGGCTTTGACAGGTTTCCAGTCTTTGGTGAATCTGAGACTGTTTTGGAAAATTTTGTGTCAGAAGCGTTTTCCATTTGAAAGAAAGAAAGGATAACATCATTTACTCACCCAAGAGTTGAATTACTGCATGTGTCTTCAGACTTGGTAGAAAACATTTATACCGCCCGCTGTCGTTAACGGTCACATTGGAGAGTTTCAGGGTTACGTTTCCAGATCTCAGGGCCTCGGGGATCAGAGACGCCTTCCCGATGTACGACTCCATCATCAGCCTCCTGTCCAGCTTCAAGGCCCTGTAGACCAACACGTACTTTTTGGTTGAGTCCTGCCGTTGGTCCAGTCTGGACCACTCCACTGTCTTTCTTGTCGCATCCCAATTAGGACTGACCCAACATGGCAAGACGACATCATCACCAGGAGCAGCTCTGATTGGCTGAGACACACCAATTACTTTATAACCACCTGTAAACAGAGGATCAGCTGAAACAAACATGCAGAATGATTCATGTTGTAAAGTCAGTGCTCTCAACTTTCTACATTTTCTGAAAATGTACTTTAAACAAAATTCAAACAGCAGAGGTAGGTAAAACTGTCAGCTATAGTTGGCAGTATTATTACAATACAAAGGTGGGACAAGTCAGTGTTTTGCAAGTCTCAAGTCTGAAACTTGGAATTTCAAAACCTTTCAAGTTGTTTTTTTTTTATTGTATGTTAAATCTAAATAATAGACCAAGTGTTTTTATTTTTAAATCAACCATGACAATGCTCTTGTTGCAAATAAAGGACAGTTATGTATTTGGCTGTGATGGTAAAATAAATATTTGTCATTTCAAGTGGGATTAAATCTACAGTCTTTGTTCCCAATTTCCCATCTCAGTATTGATAAAGACACGATGGCTGAATCAAAGCCATCAGAATAACCAAGACAAATAATGTGCTTCACTAAAGTGAAGGTTGTGTCTGATAGGATCAAGTCTCCATGGAGAAATGCACAGTTAGATCAACTGAGCAGCTCTGAGCCGAACGTAAATGACGTAAAACTCAACTTCACGTTTATTATGAAATCTATAAATAAAGACTCAACTAAAACATGCAAGGAGATGTTCTTTACGGAAATCAAACAAAAACATGAACGATGCTCAAGTTTTATTTGCAACAGTTGACAGGTTCGCACGCCCTCCAGTGACGTCACCACCTGAACTGTAATCAAACACGGCCTGCAGCGATTTTGCCAAATTCTTTTCAGAGAAAATAAAAGTCAGAGGATTAATCATTCACACTAAACCAAGTTCCAATGCTGAACCCAGACATAACAAATGCAGAATGACTCATTTTCAACTACTTTACTATAAAACCCTAGAAAAAAATATATAAATAAATGAAGCTCCTCTTCCTGCTGTCTTGTTATCCTACCCACACCTTTTCTTAAGAAAGTCCTGCATGTCGTTGCTAATGATCCCGAATAGTAACTCATCGCTTTCATCCGGTGTTTCCCCCAGGATTTGAAAACAGCAGTTACTGTACAATCTGGACAAATTACAGGCCGACCTCCAACCTCCGGTAACAATCAGCATCTGTAGGTGTTGATATGTCAATTTGTTGGCAAATGAAATGACGTCAGCGGTCGGATGTTACAGCGAGTAAACTTCCCGCACAGTTAGAGGAAAACTTTTACTCACCGTGAACTTTCTCCACAGAAACTAAAAGAAATATGAAAACCCTCCAAACATTCTTAGACGTTTTCTTCACTCGCAGGAACATTTTCATTTAGAGATGGTCGTAGTAACAAAAAACATGCCTTTTCTGTCAGCTGGAGCAACACGGAACATAATACGTCAGAGCCGGCATAAAAAGGCGGAGTTATTGATAAGTATGGTAAACCCTTAGAGTCAAAATTCACCCGTTTGTTCTGAACTGGAGAGATGCAAACTGTTATAAAACAGAACCAGCGGTTAGATATCTACCACATGATCCGTGTTATGGCGTATTAAGACTTTTTCATCATAAACAGGCTGCTTATAGCCGCCCGGCCACCAGATTTCCAGAGCCATTAGACTCCTCATCTTGTG
>NW_006800802.1:80088-84736 GCF_000485575.1 Poecilia formosa | reverse complement strand
TCATCTTGTGGAAGTGATTTAAAGTATCTTCCATTCCACAATCTAGTCAACTTTTTCAATACTATTAAGGAATTATTGGCCAACTCGCTAAAACCAACTCCTATATCTTGTTTAAAAGCTATTTTTAAGTTTATTTATTTACTAAGATATTTGCACAAGAAACTAGACAATAATTTTGTGATTTTCCAGTGTAGAACCTCCATAAAACCCAAAACTTGACTCACATCATGAGATGCTTCAGTGGAACTGGAAATCTGTAGTTGGTCTCTGTAAAACCATCATGCATGTTTTTGGACTATGAAGCTGAAGGACCTGGTAAGAGCCAATGGACACAAGGGGACATTCAAACTCCATGCAGAATCTGAAACCAGAACCTTCTGGCTGCAAGGCACCAGTGCTAAGAATATGGATTATGATAAAGTTAAATATTAAATCAGCTAGTGATGATTTGTTTTGGAGTTCCCCTTTGGATTACTCAACTACTTTTCTTGTTCAGACTTGTTTTGTTACATCACTCTATATTACAGAAATACCTAATATTCTTTTTAAAGTAACTCTATAAAAATATAATTTATTTTCTTTCATGTGCAATATGAAGAATATTTGTGTTTTTTAATTACTACATTAGACCATTTAGCACCATTTAAAATCTATAAAATGGATGCCCTTCCAAATAGCTCAAATTAACAATTCAATTAAATCAATTAAAGCAATTATATTTGTTAAAAATCAATATCCACAGCTAAAACTTCTTCCTTTTAAGAAGTTAATTTATACTAAATAATTGATAATTTAATAATATATTGATAAATTAGCTTTCTTTCAGCAGTACAAGTGATAGTGGGAAATATTTTTAAGAAAAAAGTTAAATTCACAACAATAGAAATGTAAAGAATG
Source organism: Poecilia formosa (assembly GCF_000485575.1). Lineage (NCBI taxonomy): Eukaryota > Metazoa > Chordata > Actinopteri > Cyprinodontiformes > Poeciliidae > Poecilia > Poecilia formosa. Next base: position 83,839 of record NW_006800802.1, on the reverse strand, counting down.
GTTTTAATATACACTTTTAACATACCTTTAAAAATAAAAATAAACATTAGTAATTTCAAAAGTATAAATAAACATTTATTTATTTTTACAGCACCAAAAATCCTCACCAGGAGGAATTAGAGCATTACAGTCTCATAATACAGTCTGTTTCCAGGCAGAGGTCCTGCAGGGTCCTTTAGATGGCTGGTCAAATGGCTGAGTTACCTCCTCACTGCAGTCCAGTTCTGCAGAGTCCAGCCAACGACCTGATTGTTTCACTCAGGTTTGTGGAAACAGACACACATTAAAAAACCTACAGGACACCAGCCAACTGAATTTGAGGATCCCTGATCTAGAACAAATGTCGTGTTTATTCTAAAATGATTTTACATCCTTAAATCATCTTTAGATGCTTCGTCAAACTGGTGCATCGATGCCGATGCACCAGTTTGTCCTGGAGTTTCCACTCGACCGTCAGACTTGTGACGTCCAGCTCAGGCTCCAGGCGGCACTGCAGGACGGCATCCTTCCTCTCCTCTGCTGAGACTGGCTTAGAGGGACCAAACACCTTATATACAACTGGAGAAACCATAAAATAAAATATTTAAACCAAAATGAAACATGACAAGATCTGTTGCTGCTGATGGTTTATTATTATTTCTATTAATAAAAGTATTCTGAGCTCAGAGCTTCTGCTTTTATTCTTTTTTTTTCTTCAGATTTAAGCCAGTCTGTGAACATGGATATTTCTGCTGACTCAGCTTTCTTCCTCATAAAACTGAAGAGGAAGCAAAACTGAAGCTGTATTGTACTGATCATTCTATTATTATACAGCATCATATTTACTTGAGCTGCATTTTATGATCTCAGGAGAATATGACTGCTCTTACTGTACTGAGTCCAAACATGGATGTATATAACAGAATTAGGTTTACAGGATCAGGTTACTATGAAGGAATATGCATAACAAGGCAAAAGGTACCTACAGTTGACTTGGAAACGCATCATTAGTCATGTGACCTCACACAGGTGATGTGGTCAAAAATAATACAAAGTTAGTCGGTAAAATCTAAATGAACAGAAATGATTTTTGATTCAGGTGAATTTTGAAGTAAAGTTATAAACATTCCTAAGATAAATTTACTGTAGATATTTGAAATAAATAACACGTCTGATCTTAGAAATCCATCCATTGTCTACAGCTGATTATGAGGCATCTGGGAAACTCTGGTGTGACAAATATCTAAACAGTTTGAGTTATATTTGTTATTTAGTGCATTTTCCTTTTTTTCAGAATTACCAACTGAGACATATCAGTTTAAATGGTATGAAATGAAACACATAGTTAAACTGTATGCATGTAAAACTAGCTTTAAATTCAGGAAATGAACAAATATCAACAAGGAACCACAGAGGCAACTCTGAGGTAAACTTGGGCTCTGCACTCTGCAGGTCTTAATGCTCCTCTAATGTGAACTAACAATCTAAAAGTGTCTGAATGCCCATTGGGCACAATAACGTCACACATAGAGTGCCTTCAGTGTTTTACTAACCACTCATTAGAAACTAAAACTATTAGGTTAGAAAATGTTACCCCCTCTGATTGCAGGCCACACAAAATCATTCCATGGGCTGTAAAAGGCCCCTGGTCCACCTTTTGGACACCCCAGATAGACGTAAACTAATTATTGAAAGATAAGTAGAGATAGAGTTTGATCTGCTTTCTTTATGAACATTTTTAATTTTAAATGGATAACATTGTCTGAGCTTTTATTAGAAAAACATAAATGCCATTCATAATATCTCCTCACCTCAAACATGACTTACCTGCACAAGTAACCCATTTTAGACCCACAGACGTCTGGAGTGACGCTCTACAGCTTTAAAGTAGTTTGTAATGATTGGATGAGGGTTAAAATCAATTTAAAATAGTTTGGTACTGATGTAGAGAAAAATATGTGGATATGAAAAATAAAAATTCACAAGATGGTGAAATAACTAGAAAAACGGAAAAACAGGAAACCCAGACCTTCAGCCAACCAACCATAAGAACCCGGCTTATTCTTTCTTCCACATGAACAGAAAAGTCCAGACTCAGCTTTAAAAGTTACCAAAAAGAGATTAAATGTTGGTTCTTCTTGGAGCGCTTGGTTTAAAAAAATAAACAGCTCGATTCATAAACTCTTTCACCTTCTTTACCACCGAATAGAAGTAACAAGAAATGCAAACTACAAATAAATAAACAAACAAATGCATTGTTTGTGGAAAATAATTCAAACAGTACACGAGTCAATGTCAAGTTAAATATGTATTTATAAGGGAATTTAAGAAATCATTGAAACGCAATTTTTTAAATATTTTTATTTTACTAAAGAGGCGCATTCTGTACACTTCCCAGCAGATGGCGACAAATTCCCTTTCAATATTTTCAATTAATATTTTTTAAAGGTTTTAACTTGTTTTCTTGGCTATTTCTATGGAGTCACATTTCCACTTATAAGTTTTACCTGAACTGAAGAAAAACAGAATAAAAACATCCTAGAGCTGTAGCTAGAGAATAATATTACTTTAGATTTTAAGGTACTTATAAAAACTATAAATGTGAACAGACAAAATTTGAAATGACATGATCTATCTATTGTTTTTTATTGTTTATTTTTAACATGCAAATGATAACTAGCTTCCCACTTATTACATAATACTATCTCACTCAATCTTAAGGAAGCACAATAACTGCAGCACACTATAACCAAAGAAAACAGCTGGCATGTTCAAAAAGCTGTGAGAAAAAGCACAGCTTATTTCTCCTCAGCCTTTTGTTGCTTTATAAAGAACAAAGCCATTTAGAAACACTGATTTTGTTGTTGCACGGCACATCAAATTTTCAGTTTTATTTATTTTTACTGAGAAGCAGCTGTTTGGTGAGCCGCCTCTTTGGGTCCAAGTCATTCACCACCTTGATCATCATGTGGCATCGCTCTCAGATTGTTCTGATTTTCTCCTTCTGGTTCTGCACGTTGACCTATTAAATAACACAAATACTTTATAAACTCAACATGTTTTAACTATACTCAAAATAATCATACAAAAGAATAAAATACAGATGCTTTGATTCAATAACAGTTTTAAATTTGTAACAGCTAGAGGCAATGTATTCTTTAGAACCGGCCAAAGAACCCATTTCTGAACACTCATACAGAGGAAATGAGACATTTCCTCTGTATGAGGAAAAAGTAGCTTCCAACAAACACAACACAAATGAGTAAAAGGACTTCTAATGCATGGCATTATGGAAGATATTATAATTTTTATCATCTCACTTAAAATATATTTTAATTAACACTTATATGTAGACTAATATAATACTATATTTATTTTGCATTTGCAGTTAATTTTAAAGAGTACAGTATAAAAATGTAAATCTTGATCATGTTTTTTTCCCCTCATTATCAATGCAAAGTGAGCTAACAAATGTAATTTAAATGTTTCACCAAGTTAATATGGGTTGGTTCCTATCCACTGGACAATTTGATATATTTAGAGACAAAGAGGATGTGACATCATAGGAGACAAAATACAATAAAATAAAACAAAAAACATCTAGAAAAATCTAGGGTGGAAAGAATCTCACCTAAAGAAATTCATTATTACAGTGTTTCAATTATAAGTCTACTTAAGGCTACTTATTAAAACCATAAGCCATGAAAAAGCAGCGTCAGATTTCTGATCTGAATGAAACTTCTGCAGCAGCAAAATTACTCCAGAAAATGCT
>NW_006800802.1:70092-79147 GCF_000485575.1 Poecilia formosa | reverse complement strand
CTCTGTGTAACATGTGGCGACCGGCTGCTAATGAGGCAATGAAGCTTCAAACTGCTTCGCCACGTAGAGACCAAGCAGGCTGTGGATATAAGCAACACTTCGGGTGTTATTGTCTCCATCACTCCCAGATGGAACCGTCTGGTTGCAGAGAAACAAGTTCATGGCTCCGTTAGTCATTATCGTGAGTTAAAATTTTCACGAAAGTAAAATGTTCGTTTTTGTGGCGCATCTGTATCTTATTTTGAAGGGATATGTAAACGTTACCATAGCGACCAGAGTCAGAGAGTTTGGGCAGAGGTCGAGAGGAGATGAGTAGAGCTTGTGAGTCTTAAGTCTGGTTTAGACGGCATGATTTAAGAATTGTCGGCCGATTCTCCAAACCTCTGTGACCACAGAGCTGATAAAAGAACAACAGGTTCGATCGGTTCGTGTTCAGCCACAAGGCAGGAGCAACACGAACCGATTCAAGTCACAAACATTGCGATTCCAGAGGATAATCCAGTAAAACCCCCAAAATAGCATACGGGAATTTAGAATAACCAAACACGGATGACGACGTAGAAACAATAGTGATAGTTTGTGGAGTCATTTTAAGAGATAAAAGAAACAAAAAGAAAAGACGGTGGATGAAAGACGACAGGAGCAGCTGCTCTATTTGCTGCACTATGATTTGGAGGTGACTGTGTTTTTTCATAGGTAACATTTTTAACGGAACAAACATATATAATAATAAACACACCTTTACATATAATAATAAACATTTCCACATATCATCTCCGATATCCACCGGACTCTCAGTTGCGCGATATGTCAGCTCTTTGGGATTCCCCTCTGTTCTGACGTCACTGCGCTTTCTGATTGGCTACCTGTCACATTCAACAGGTTGTATTCTCGTTCCCAGTCAGGGAAAACCCCACAGGCTGCAATACAAAGGCTAAGACAACCCAAATCTGGTATATTCAAGATTTAGCGGGAACGTCAACATTCACCCCCACCCTGCCCCGGGCCGCAGCAAAAATTTCCAAGTCTTGACCGGTCCGCGGTAATAAAAAGGTTGGGGACCACTGATGTATAAGACACTGTCATGTCAGTGTTGAGCCACCCTGTCAAATAAAGAGTTAACAAAAAGGGACTTTCTGTTCTCTCATTATAGAAAAAGGGGCGGACCGTGGAGAAAAAATGACCGAGGAGTTTCTGACACACTTCAACTGCCTGGTTAAAATTTTATGTGATGCAGTACGAAAAAAACAAACAAGTCATCAGAGCAGAGACAGAGACAAAATAACAAAAAACACCAATTGAAGAAACTACCCCATCCTTTAAAAAGGAGTTTTGGAGTTTCAAGATGTTTTAAAACACGCTGGGCTGCTAGTGGACAACCACAGTGTCCCTACCACTGGGCTGAGCAGGTTTTCTGAATGCCTCAGCCCCTCTGCATCTGCGTCCATTTTCAACGATACCTCATCATGACACAAACATATTTCCACCAAGCGATGCAAATAATATACATATGATGGAAACTGGAAAGTGTCACATTTTAATCGAACCCTCCAATCCTATGAGGTATAAATATGTAGAGAAACTCATTGATGCTTTAATCTTTAGTCGCATTGATTACTGCAACAGTTTCTTCACAGGTCTGCCTTAAAAAATCAATCCTGCAGCTGATCTAGTGACTGACTGGGGGGGGTTTGACGCGCGCGACCGGCTTCTTTTACGAGAAAGAAAATATTGACCAAAAGGGCACTCAAGGGGCAGTTTAGGGCACGGAGCAAAAACGGGCAGGTGCTCAAGCACCCAAAGCCCCCCCCCCTCTGCACGTGCCTGTTGCTGCTAATAAGGGAAGTTCACCTTTTCACACAGATGTGTTGGAGCAGCGATGCATCTTTCAGTTGCAGGGTGGCAGCTCTGGACTCTGGCACTCCTGTCTTAAGATATGTATGATGGGGTCACTGGTATCGTTACACTGACATTAACTGTTAGTGTTGCGCAGATCTGCTCATTAGTTCAGATGTGGGTGCATGAATAGACATTTGTGTGTGCACACACACACATCAGTGTGCCATTCTGCAGCTCTTCTCAGCAGGTGAAAGAAATCTGGCCCAATCAGCAGCACCCTCAACTCAGGTAATATAAGGAATCCACCAAACACTTTACTGGTTTTGCAACAGAGCTGAGGAGGGCAAACACAGCCTCCTCCAAAGCAGCATTTCATGGAAAAGGACTTATAAGGACTACCGGTAAGCCACTAACTGGGCTCAATTGAATGTAATTTGATTGTAGTTTCACATTTGAGAAAAATGAAGAATTTATTGAAGTAACAGTTTGCACTGCTAGTTTTATAGTTTGGTTCCACTAAATGTATGTTAAGATATCTAATGTAAAAAACCTTATGTCCTAAGGAAAAGAAAAAAAAGTGATTCTAAAATGTGTGGATTTGTTTGATTCAAATTCAACCAGATATGAAATTTAATAATTTAATACTGTGAATTTATGGTTAAAATAGTAAAAGAAATGTATGTTTAAGGTTAAAAATGAAATTAGTCATTAAGATAAATTATTAACTTTGAACCAAATGTCTAAAATGTATGTTAAAATATTTTGTTTGTGTTTTGTAGGTTTTTCACCTGTTCTGTTCATTGGTTCTCACTCATTGGTGAAAATAAAAAAGATTGAGTGAATTCCTGAAGTCTTCAAGTCCTCCTTTTCAAGTGTAGGAAGCCATGAAATTATAGGACACTTGACAGTGAAAAACCGCTCCAATCAGAGGAGTTTCCATTCTGCAACCAGAGACTGAAATCTGCTGTCTTCCAAACGAGGAAAATGGCTGAATTAAAGTCCCTTGATGACCTCAAAGCAGAGAGGACAACAGTTAAAAGACTTTTCTCCCGTTTTGCAAATAACATTATGAGGACCTACATGGAGATGTCTAAGGAGGATCTGGAGGAGAACTACAAGAAGCTTACACTGGAGAGCTCCAAAGTTATGGAGGCAAATGAGGATGTGGAGGCTGCTTATATGGCTGAGTGCAAAGCAACTGCAGCTGAGGAGCTGAGTAATCTTCAGAAAGCTGACCTAGAGAAGACGGAGAAAGAATGTGAACAAAAGCTTAAAGAAGCTAAACTCCTTATCCGAGAGACAATGTGGGCCACATATGGAGAGAAGGAACTGTCCCTGGCTCTATAAGTTGCAGAGGATGAGTGCAAGAATGTTTCTTCCATTGGGCCAGACACAACTCTGGAGGCATATGAGTTTATGCTTACCCATTTGGAGAAATTGATCCAGAAGGCAAAGGAAGCACACCAAAATTGGAACCATTGGGCTCCACCTGCCGAGGAAAAGGATTTCAGCTCCCGTGTAAGGGAGCTAGAGGTGTGCCTCCCTAGGCTGGTTTCCCAGAAGGCTGTCTTTATCGAAGCAGCAAGGAAGAAGGACACAACAGAGGAAAAAGCCTTAGTCCACAGTCTACCTCCAACAGCTGCAATAAAACTGAAAGCCACAGCTTTACCAAAGTTTGGTGGAAGTAAACGAGACTATTACAGATGGAGAAAAGAATGGGAGGCGCTCCAGAAGCAAGGTGAACCATCTGGTTCGAAAGAAGTAAAGAAGTTTCAATTGCTTGATTGTCTCGATGAGAAATTGGCTAAGGATTTACGCCTGTCAACATACAATTCATCAGATGAGATCTTCAGAGTCCTGGACAACCGTTTTGGGAACAAAGCTACCATTGCTCTTGAGATTATTGAAGAATTACAAGCAATTCCACCAGTGAGAAATGGTCAACCTAGGTGAATAATAGAACTTATCCAAGCTTTGGAGAAGGCTCTAACTCCTGTCATGAACATGAAGGAGTTTTCATGAATGTTTACAACAGTTATCATGAAGTGTCATTTGGTGAAAAATGACTCTTGTGCAAAACTGACACTTTTAATTAACTTTTAATACAAATTGTAATGCAACTCTGCATTAAAAAAATTATTATTTACGAATGACACTTCATGACAACAGTCATGAAAACTCCTTTATGTTCATGCAGGTGTTAAATCATGTATATGACACTGTCATGTCAGTGTTATGCCACCCCCTAAAGCAAAGTGTTACCTATTTGGTTTGTGGAAATAGTCAATATTTGTGGTTGTCTTCTAAATCTTAACTGTGATTTGGTTTTGAAAGTATGGCTGTGTTAGGTGTTGTCTTATACCTATTTAAAGAAATGAAACACAGAAAACGTATATGAATTTCATGGCAGCTTTTGCAAAAGGAGGAATTTCTAATCCAACTGCTCTTCATGCAGTTGTTAGAAATTTCTGATCCGCTTCCACGTGAGCCCCTGTTTTATTAACAAAAGAAAAACAGTCACAAAGAAGGAGGGGCAGTCGTAAAACAAAACAGCAGAGGTCGTAAAACATTTTACCCAAACAAACGAGCAACCCAGTTCCATGTGCGACATTTGATCTACGGTCTGAGCCCAGTTCAAATCTCGGTCAAGCAGTTAACTAAGATATACAACTGCACGCAGGCAGTTCTAAGATAAGAGGTAAAAATTTAAGGTCTGAGAAACAAAGTTAACTGTCTTACATGAAGATGAATAGGCAGTTGTGACCTCCAGGTCAGTTTATACACACACAGAAACAGAGGACACTTTAAACTGAAAGTCACACTAATCTAGAGAACATTAGACTGAATGAATTTAAGTTACAATTAAAATGATAATATAAAATAATATCTATCAGGCTGTTGCTCGTTTCCTGTTTTCTGAGAAGCATTTCTGCTGAGACGAGTTCTCAGTTCTCATAAAGCCTTGTGGAAAATATTTTGAGCAAAGTGTGACTGTGGTTTTCTGTGCAGAGAAAAAAAAACACGTTGGTGTTATAGGGCTGAGTTGGACGGCTATTTTCTGAAGGTGTTGCACATGAAAATCATTGTAACAGTGAATTAATTTAACAGAAACAGAAAATTTGCTCTTTTAAATCTGTGACACTTTAAATGAATCTCTATTGAAATATTATCAGTTAAAGTTTTTTAATATTTTAATGACTTCCTGTATGTTCATCACCTTCCTGTCAAAGTGTTAGAGCTGCTGAGTTAGGGCGAAGTGATTTCATCGGCTTTTGATATGGCGTTCACATCACTGTGTTTCGTCCTCTAAGTGTATTTCTTTTAACAACTTTCTAATATTTGATTTGTTTTATGACTTCTTCATTTTTCTTTAGAAATGAAAGACTATAAGCTACATTTCAATTAATATGTTTTTTTTTTTTTTTTTGCTCTGGCATGTCTCTGTGTTCTCTGATATAGAAAAACTGACCAGCTTTATTGGGTTTGGAAAGTAAAATGTGAAGATATCTGTCTGTTTCCTTGCACATTTCAAGATAAACAAAGGCTTCAAACAGAAATTTAGCAATTTTCCCAGTTGGAATTATCTCAGGCATTTTTCATGGAAAACAAATGTGGCAAAGTGTCCAAATATTCCTCTAAGGAACTGCATATTGGTCAGTATTTGTTCAGAACAGCTCTTCTGGTTTCATAGCTTGATAATAGCAGGTCGCACTGTGACAGGACCTTCTCTGAGTATTTTACACCATCCAGAGAGATTTTTAGTCAATGCAACTTAAGTCAAAGTGGGAATTCAATAAATAATATCTTGCATCATAAAGGCATGACTTATTTTCACTTATCTAGATTTGTCTAAACTTTGGAAAAACATATAGGTTTAGTAGATTAACTTAGAAAAATGTCACTTGCATATAAATAGCTATTTATGCAACAATTTGAGGGACATTTAACTATTCATTAAAAACACATTTAACAGATGTCATTTTCTCATTGCTTATTTATTTTTTAGTGTTTACTTAAACAACTGAAACTGACAAAAAAGGAAAGACAAGAAACTACATAAAGACAATGATAAGAGAAAGGTCTACAAATTGCTCAACAATTGTAGTGGTTTACATAACATCCATGACACGGGCAGATATATTGTCTGATATCCATGACAATGAGGAAATACGAAGGTTATCCAATATTTTATTTACTGTTTGCCCCTTTAATCTCTTTGTTGGGGTACCTATCTACACTGAACAAAAATATAAATGCCTCATGTCAAATATAACAGTTTTATGAACATTTGGGTCATGCAGTATATAGAGAAAGTCAAACTATATTTTCAGTCAATACTGATATTCATATCAGCATTAATAACATCGTGATGTGGCCATTTGTAGTGGACTGATAGTCTTTTGACCCAGTTGGTTTCTGGTAGGCGGACAGTCTGAGGTGTGATGCGTCTGTCGACCAAACCAATAGTCTCATCAGCTGTGTGCGTCACTGGTCTGAACTGATCCCGCAGATGGACAAGTCGGATGTGGCCATCTTGTGTTGGAGTGGTCACATGTGGCCAACGAGGATGAGGTTGATTTGCAGCACTGCCAGTCTGTTGGAAAAAAAACTCTTTAATGGCCAGTGGTCCGATAATGGACACTGAGCCGTGCAGCTGCTGCTCTGGTGGACATCCCTGCATCCAACATGCCGATGGCACGCTACCACATAACACGAGACATCTGAGGCTTATGACTTGTGACAAAAGTTGACATTTTGGGGCCTTTCATTGTTCACAGTCCAAGGACTGTCCAGTTGCTGCTCAGTTTGTCTGACCCAGTGGACATGCACTGAGTAAAAAAACAACTCACTGAGTAATGCTCACTGATGGGAAGCTGGATTAAAAATTATACACAAATCAAGAGAAAATATTACTTTTGTGCAATAAAATGTCAGTAAATGCTCGTTTACACTGGTTAACTCCACATGGTAACAATATTTGACATGGGGTGTTTATATTTTTGTCATACTGGGGTATTTATTTTGTGAAAATAGATTTATAATAATATTTCTGTGAGTTGGAGCAAATCTCCAGGCTTAATTAGGCGAGAGGATAAACTCTGGATGGATCACTTCTCCGTTACAAGTAAGGAAAGAAAGTAAAGAGAAAGTCAGACAGATGGTAAAGAGCTGGTGATGAAACCCCAGACCCTAAACACTCTAGTCATTTAAAACCTCTCACTCTGCTGTGGGGACTTTACTTCCCACCACAGCTTCCAGACAACCAGTAAGTTCTGCCACAGTTGCCATACAACAGCTAATTTCTATGCGCCTATAGAGTTTGAAGCCATTGATTTTCCTTTTTTTTCTATTTTTGAGTTTTTTAAGTCCAACCTGATCGTTTTATAATCAGAAATTGGAATTTATATTTAAACATCAATTTCAGCAAGACTGGTTTTGATATCAGATATTCACCTTCTCCTGCTTATTCAAGACAAGGCCATGGAGGGGAAACTATTCCAGCAAAGCAAGATCTCCTTTCCTGCTCTGTCTCCCTAAATGTCAACCAGTGGGAAAGCCATTTCAGTCTCTCATGAGACATAATGTCTCCAGCTGGAAATTCCTTCTACAAAGCACCAAGATCAGACGACATCAAGAGGATATCTTTGCCAGATGCTTCTCAGCCAGTCGTTTTCCAACCCTGATTTTATTCTTACAGTTAAAACCCAAAACTTGTGACCATTGGTGGAGGGAAAGTCTCCTTGTTCTTCTTTCACTATAACATTCATGTACCATATACTCATAAGTGCAGATGCTGCCCCTATTTGTCTTGCTTAGTTTAAGTCCAGCTTGTCAATATAAATGTAAGACGTTTAAACCAGGTCATTTTAGGAGAGGAGCATTTCCTGACCTTGAAGTTGTCAACCTGCTCCTTTCTGACCTGTGTGGCAAACTCCAGCAATTGGACAGTGAAGAGGACAGTTTCCAGCATCGCTGGTCAGGAATGTCAGCACGGCTGGGCCATCCCCAGCAACTCTTCCTGCACCATTGAGGACGCCTACCCAGAGGACTCTGGGGAGTACTGGTGTGAATCTCAGGGAGGAGGATGCAGCAACAGGGTCAACATCACCGTAACTGGTAACAGCCAATGGGCTTGATGCATTTTACAGTTTAAATACCTAGTTAGAGCTAAATGAGTGGTTGTCACAAAGCAAACATTTCCTTAACATGGTGATTAATGTACATTCTAGCTAACAGTGTGATCCTGGAGAGCCCACCGCATCCTGTTGAGGAGGGAGAAAATGTTACTCTACGTTGTTTTTACAAAGAAGACAGCAATGATGAATCCACAACCAATTTCTCTGCTCGTTTCTATAAAGATGATGTTTTCATTGGGAGGAAGATCCCAGCGGAGCTCACTCTGAAAGCAGAGGAAGGTTTCTACAAGTGTCAACATCCTTCTGACAGAGAATCACAACAGAGCTGGTTGGCAGTGAAAGGTGAGGATGTGCTTATATATTTGCTTCAAACTTAAATCAATTACATTGATTTAAGTAACCAAGTTGTCCTTTAATTACATAAATATTGGGAACTTAATGAGAGCTGTGAAAAAACTTCTATCAGGCCTAAAAAATGTAAAAGGGAGCAAAACAAAACCCACCAAACTTTGAGTTGGGTTTAGTATGAAGGGTACTTCATAAAAAAGATTGATTGATTGATTGATTGATTGGTTGGTTGGTTGGTTGGTTGGTTGGTTGGTTGGTTGGTTGATTGATTGATTGATTGATTGATTGATTGATTGATTGATTGATTGATTGATTGATTGATTGATTGATTACCATACCATACCATACCAACTTTATTTATAAAGCACTTTAAAACAACCACAGTTGATACAAAGTGCTGTACAATTTAAAGACACAACATAAATAAAAAAGTAATTTAAAAACAGTTTAAAAACAAAAACATACAATTTAAAACTAGATCCCACTGGTGTTGCAAGCCAAGTAAAATAGATGGGTTTTAAGACGAACTTTAAAAGTGGACAGAGAAGGGGCCTCTCTGACCTGCAAAGGTAAGTCATTCCATAATTTGGGGCCCATAACAGAGAAAGCCCTGTCCCCTCTGAGCTTCCTTTTTGTTCTCGGTACCTCCAAGAGCAGCTGATTTGCTGACCTGAGAGACCGATGAGGTACGTAGGGATGAAGAAGCTCAGAGAGGTAAGCCGGGGCAAGAT
>NW_006800802.1:60652-67069 GCF_000485575.1 Poecilia formosa | reverse complement strand
CAAAGATTGTTGGCCCGCCACATCGAATAACTCCATATACTGGACCAAAGGTTGGAGGTCTAGTAGTGTGTTGCGATCATACACCAGCAGAGACTCAGTTCCGTAGATGACACAGGTCAAAAACAGTATAAACATCAGCAAACGTAAGAATGACAGACGAGCAGCCACACACACCGGCGCCATCTTGATTCATCAAGATTGATTGATTGATTCTAAAAATGTTCTTTTTTTGTTTCTCAGCTAAAAATCAACCAACAGATTTTCCTGCTACTTCTCCTCCTGTCATATTTTGGCCCAGATTAATATGTGGCTCTGTGCTCTTCATCTTCTACACCTTCATCCACATCTTGTCTATACACACATACAGGAAATGGGCTCGAGGTAAGATCACCTGATGGTGAAATAACAGTTGGTGAATTAATTGCATTTACCAAATAGCTTTTTTGACTTATAAGAAATACATTTATATGATCTATTATGACTCAGCAATTTGCACTCTGTATTAATTTGATTCAGCAAAGACCCTTTGGGTTTTGTGCGAAGGAATGAATATATGGAAAAGCACCTCAGGGCCACTGTAAGGTATGGTAGAGGATCAGTGATGCTGAGGGACCGCTCTTCTTCCAGAGGTTCTGGGAGAATTGTTCAAATCCATGACATCACAAACTCTCTGAAATACCAGGACATTTTAGATCAATAACGGACGTGGTCAGAGAACTGAAAATGGAAAATCGTTCTCTGAGCAGAATAATGATCCAAAACATCAAAACAGAAATGATTCACGAGATAAAATGCCAACCTGGATCCCTGATAATCTTCCTCCTACAAACATACATACATTTCTACATTATTTTTTTATTTTTTAAATAAAAACGTTCACAATGCCAATTTTCAGACCGATGTTTTGTAAACTAGAGATGGCTCTTTGGCACCATCTAGTGTTCTCGTTGCAAAAGAGAATATGTGTTTTTTTTTATTAATATAAACATATACATGGTCAGTGATTGTTTCTGTGTTTTTCCTGCAGCTCGAGTTGATGTTAACAGAACAGATGCTGGTGATGGTGGAGAAAAAAGAAGATGATGAGGAAGAAGTGGAGAAATCAACGTAAACAACTAGTCCTCTTGTTTATGAGTTAAACAGTTATATATAGACCAACTTATTCATCTGTTTACCCCAACAGAGATTTATCAATTTATTGTCATCTCTTTGGAGTCACTTGATTTTCCTCTGTACTGAATATCACTTAATGTATAAATTGATCTTTTCTCAGCAGTAAACATGACATTCATCATTCCTGCTACTTGTCTGGTGAAATGTTTTGAAATTACTTCCTTTAAGAAGTTTTTGTTGTAGCGTCTGATAAATCTCTATAAGCAAAGTTCAAATGTGGAGTTTCTGAAGGCTTAATTATTGAACCACATTTGTTTAGCATCTATGATGATATCAGTTTAGATTATGTTGTACTTATAACAACAGATCAATGTAAAAAAATCAGGCAGGAGTGTATTTTTGTTGAACTTGACTGATGTCATTTTTAATAGTGTTTATAATTTATTGGTCTATTTTAAATTAAACTCTTATGTATTTGAATATTTGTTGTATTTGCTTAGCCAGTTGGTTCATAGCTGTGACCATTTGAAATGAACATTATTGAAAAATGTTTATTTTTTATTTAAAAAAAATAAACGTCTTTACAATTCATAAATCAAAGTGTAAAGTTGATATTGTGTCAATCTTTGTTCAGTACTTGGTTTTGATAAGAATTGACCACATTTTATTTTAACGTTTTAAAACAATAACTCCATGATTTCAGCATTTCCTCTGCTGAGGAACACTGCCGTATTTGGCGCCATCTGGTGGCCATCTTTCAGGTTGCACCACACTTTTGTCAGCCTTGTCTTCCAAGTGAAAGAGGAAGAGTCCATACAGAACTAGAAAAGTCCTGTACAGTCAATGTTTATTGTGTCTTTTAAGGACCACAGGAGGTTCAGGACTCCTGTCATCTGCAGATAGAAAAGAAATCTCAAAACAACAAAAACTCTGATTACTCACTTTATTCTCACCTGTAAACCACAGCTGTTTCTGATATTTGGAAATGTTACTGACAGAATAAAAATAAAACAAACAAAAAATAAAATAAGACAGAATAATTTTCTATTCAAACAATGAGTCAAATTTATTTAGATATTTGTCTAAAACTAAATAAAGCTTAAAATCTGAGTCACAAGACGATTATTGACACAGTTTGATCCAGAATCTGATCTTTGTCCAATAAATAATGACTGATGTCCTTATTTGATGATGATGATGATGATGATCACAGTTTACAACATTTGGTCTCACAAAGCAATAATTGTAGTTTAGCTGAATAAAAATCCTCCTGTGCAGTGATTGGCTCCATTGCTGATCAGAAACAGGAAGGGGCAGCACCCAAACAAACTCCAGTGAAACAAAAAAAGATGATAAAATGGCTCCACTAAAACATTTGATCTCAGCAGTGAAAACATGACAACAGTGATCTCTCCAAAACAATGGAAAAAAGGGAACTGAAACTAAAATAGACATTTTAACCAACTGAACTGAGCAGTGATTTCAACTGCTGATTATTCAGGTTTAATGAACTCAGCAGAGGATCCATCAGGACAGGAAAATGAATAGTAAAGTCTAATCCCAGCATACAGAGGCTGAGTGAATCTGGTCTGGACTCTGTGGATCAGTCAAAGTTTTAGAGACGCTGTAGAAAGACAGAATACCTGCTGTGTGATCCAGATAAACTCCCAGTCTGGAGGAAACTGGACGTGCTAATGGAGTTTTATTGTTGTTGAGATGAAACGTGTAACTGTTTTGGTGGTCATTGGATCCCAGTCTTTCTGTTCTGCTGATGTTCTTGTATGAAACGGCTACAGCTCCTCCTCCTCTCCACTCCACCTCCCAGTAACAACATTCAGTCAGACTCTCTGTACTCAGAACCTGATAACATAAACCATCAAACCTGTCAAGGACATTTCAAGTCCTCATCAAATACTCTCTAAAGACTTAAAAGAAAATCGGAAATCTGCTCTTTACCGGGCGGAAATGATGGGTTTTCCTTCGGTTTTGCTGGTTCTTCTCAGTCTGCTGCTCGTCGTGGATCCAGGTAAGTTAAGATATTTCTCACGAAAACAAAACTCTGCCTCCAGTTACATGATACTCGGTGTAAGTTTTACAATGTAGTGTTTATGTCGTTTAACCACGCTAAAAGTTTGTGAATTTGCGTAAAACCACTTAAAATAAGCAGGTATGTATCTGTCTGACATCCGGGTATTTTTCTGGATGATCCATTACCCCGGTGTCTCCCCCGCTCCCAGTACACCGGGGGGTGTGGAGAAACTGGAGACACCGGGAGGGACAGTAGAGACAGGCGTATCTGTCCCATCCAACAAATTCACGTAGTTGCGAAAAATATTTGATTCTGAAATTTTCAACTCGCTTGCTTTTATTTTGGAGACACAACACAGCGCTCCTTCCTCCCCCTCTCCTCAGGACTCAGAGTGAGAGTCAGTAGTGTTGGGACGTGTGAAGCCAGGCTGACACGTCTCAGCCTGATGAAGACCTGCTTCAACGCTTGTGTCGGCTTGTTGAAAACCACGTGACTGACAACAAACGACGCCTCGTATTACCTGGGAAGACTTTGAAATGATCGCTCACAATCAAATTCTTCTTAAATAAAAATAATTAATCCCTCCTCCAGTCCTGGAAATGACAGTCAGTATGGTCTTCCTCTATGTTCAAGAGGAAATGGAAGAAGATGTTTTTTGGTGCAGTGTGCCACCTTGAGATCATAAAACATGAACATACATATGATATAAAGTGTAGTTAATTTAGTGGCATAGTTACTTTGAAAACGTTATTTGAATGAAAAATCCATCCATTAGCTAGAAAATGTGCATCTGTCTTTTCCCTCCATTGTTTACATTTGTGTTGCTGATGTTACACATGAAATGTAACTCCCCAAGAAAAAAGCAACAATATATGCTGAGTATTTCTCATCAGCAGTGAAATGAAGGTCACTGATCTCTGATTAGTTGTGTAAAAACATTAGTGGATAAATGGTGAATATTTGGCAATTTAAATATATATTTTTAATCTTAATCTGAATTTGTTTGATGCAACTACTCAGACCAATCCACCAATTCTAATTTGCCATGCAGGACCTCATATAGGGCCAAATCCTCTGACAATGTTGCCCTCGGGAGCCTAGAGATACTTAGATTTCTCCACCACATTAAGGTATCGATTCCATTTTAGCCTCTAAAAATGAGCAGGAAATTTATGAGTTTTAAGGGGATTTTCAACTTTCAGACTGTCTCTCTTTCTAGTGTGTATATAGAAAGAGAGACAGAGATATGATCTCCTGGATCCTGCTGCTCCTCATCCTCAGCTCATGTCTCTGTGGTCAGTCTCCATCTTGTCTTTGTGACAGAAAGCTCTCTAGATGGAGCTGAAAGACTCCCATGTTCCAGTTCTCAGTGTGTCTGCTCCTCTCTTTCCCTCTCTGTCTCCTCAGCAGCAACATTTGTAGTGAATGTGACCCAGAGCAGCTATGAGGCAGAGGAGAACCACAGCATCACTCTGGAGTGGACCTTCACCACCAGGACTCAGGGATCCTACAGGGAACTGTTCATCCACTGCAGCTTGTTGGCTCCTCATAAAGAACTAGTTCTCTATCATGTATCTGAAGGAGTTGAGTTTCCAGATTCTCAGGATGAACAGTTTTCAGGACGAGTCCAGATTGACAAAGACGTCCTCAGAGAAGGACGAATCAGACTCCATGTGTCCAGACTGAGGACTGAAGACTCTGGTCTGTATCTGTGTGTAGTGAAAACTGAAGATGGAGTCGGATCTGAAATATGTCGACTCAAAGTCTTAGGTGAGATCTGATGTGATGTATCTGTTTCAGACTGATGTGGTCACCTCTGTTTTTAAGAAAGCTGTGAGGATGACTTCTAGTTATTGAGGGATGACGGTTCTTAGCCTCCATAAGAAAACTTACACTGAGGTTGGGCAGGAGGCTCCAGCTGATTGTCAAACCTAGAAAACAGTGAAATAGATGTTCCTTTCATTCTGGCTGTAGAACAATGAACAAGATATTCATCCTTGCAGACTAAGGGGTCATTGCAGTATGCTGCTTTTCTGGTCAACATGTTTTGTGGATCTGGTCTGGAGAAGAGCTCTTTAGATATTTCGTCCCACTAAAAGAAGAGAAGGTGTGTCTATGCTGTCCTGTATGGGGTATAAGGTTATACATGTGGGGATGATTAGGATAAAAACTATGTTTGTATCAAACACTACTAAGGACTCACACACACACAAAATACTAAAATTGCGCTTATACATTATTAAAATATCACAGCATACAGACATACTATTCTGAATGATAGGTAGAAAATGTGTGTGTGTGAACTAACACCAGGCTGAATGAATGAATGAATGAATGAATGAATGAATGAATGAATGAATGAATGAATGGTGATGAGAGTTCCATTTTTCTGTGTGAGAGTCACAGAAGAGGCAGGGCATAATCCGCGGAGCAAGCAGCGTTTAGCTCCAGGTTGATCCGATTTATTAACGCTAATTTCCGCCAGCCGTTCTCTACAGCTCCCTCCTCATGAGCCCAGAGGTTCACCAACGGCTACAAATTTCATGTCTCTAAAGTAAATTCAATGCACAGGGTGTTTTGAAAGTTGCCAGGTGGCGCTATTGAATCTTTTATGTTGTGACAACCTTAAAATATTCCTTTGACAGAAGCATTAAGCAGTGTGATTACAATAGACCTTTGCAGTGCTGTCGCTGCTCAGGACTAAATGAGAAAATGGAGCCACTGCTCCCTGGTTTTTAAAAGTGGTAGAGATACCAGCTGTTTTATATCCACTAAAGGGGTTAAAATGTTAAGGGGTCCTAACTTTTCTTCCAGTAGGATGTCTGTTTGTTATTTATAATGAGTTAAACATGAGTAATTTCTGTTTTAGAAAGTAAATAAGAAATGATCAGACCTGTATTTGTAAACAAATAGAAGAAAAAAAAACATTAATAGAAAAACCTCTATTAATGGGATAGCTACAATTTTTCACAATTGTAAAGATCCTAAATGAGAATAGATGTGAATGTCAAGACATCATCAGGACTATTGTTTTTTTTAAATCTTTGTTTATTTTTCCAGATCATTTTAAGGTGATACATGTCAAGGTTGGAGACGACGTTATTCTGCCGTGTCATCTGGAGCCGCCGTTTGATGTGAGCGAACTTACAATCATATGGAGCTTCCAGGATCGTACAATACATGTATATCACAGGGGAGGTAAAGATGATGAATCTCCAGACCCAGAGTGCTCAGGCCGAACATCTATGTTCTATAATGAGTTTAAAAAAGGCCAC
>NW_006800802.1:41829-42818 GCF_000485575.1 Poecilia formosa | reverse complement strand
AAAATCACAATAATACTGATTAACATTAGACTGAATATGAACTAAAGTAATAATGATAATACCAAAAAATATCTAACACCTCTTTGTCACAGGATGGATTATTGGTCCTCGTGTTGGAATACCAGTCATCATCATCATCATCACCAACGCTGTTCTATTTTATAGGCGACGTGAACTAAGTAAGTCAGTTGTTTTCCTTGCAGGTTTTAGGTGAATTTCTGTTCGTCTCCATACAGGAATATTTAAACTACAAATCAATGTGAATGTCAGTATCAGTGATGCTTTGATGTGGTGAATGTGAGCATCTGCTGAGGTACAAAAACAAACTCAAATGTTCATGAGGAGCTGAGGGAGAGGATCAGGGGTCAGGAGGTAGAAGGAGACGATGAAGAGGAAATCTGTAAATGACCTGAGCTCTGAATTAACGGATCAGAGACATAATAGAGGAGGACGACGAGAGCAGATACCAGAACGACCTGCAGACCAGACCATAGGGTTCACAGCTGCTACGATGTGGAAGAAACATTATGCATCTATTACATATTTATCTATATATATTGGCCAAATGTGTTTGCATGTAATTATGAAAAGAAAAAATAACAACAAATTTTTTCGAAGTTGTAAGAAACCAACCAATTATAGACTATGTCTCTTCTTCCTTTAGATTTGTTGCTTTTGACTCCCCATATTAATGAAACATTTTTTACCAAAAGCTGCTGTAGAAAATTAAATATTGTCACCTGACTTATATTGTGTTAAGCTAAATATTTAGCTTTCAATCCCTTAGGAACAAGTCTCAACATGAACAAGGGAGAAATGATGGAAGTATGGAAACTGAACAACTCCAGATAATTTGTCTTAATTATTTGCTTTTTTATTTTACAGCTAATTGATAAAAAACTAATCAGGTCTGTAATCACTGAACATCAAAGCTGAGCATCAAACCAGGAAACTGAACTTTCTTACATCAGACCAATAAAACATTAATA
>NW_006800802.1:0-41348 GCF_000485575.1 Poecilia formosa | reverse complement strand
CTACACTGGCTCCCTGTAGCTCAGAGGATAGACTTTAAAATACTGTTAGTTTATAAATCACTGAACGGTTTAGCACCACAATACATTAAAGATCTGTTGTTGCTGTACCAACCGTCTAGACCTCTCAGATCTTCTGGTTCTGGTTCTGCTCTGCATCCCCAGAACCAGAACCAAACGAGGAGAAGCAGCATTCAGTTTCGATGCACCACGGATTTGGAACAAACAACCAAAAAACTGTAAAACAGCTGAAATACTGAGAGCCTTTAAATCTCAACATAAAACCCACCTGTTCAGAGTCGCTTATGGCTAAATTAGGGTGAGGGTTCTCCCCGTTAGTCGTCTCATGGGATCTGCAGTGTGACCCTTTTGTTTCGGCCTGGCACCCTGAGCGATCCTGGTGAGCTGCTTGGTGCGGGGTGTACGACCTCTCCACTGATTTGAGGAAGAGTTGTTTCATTTCCACCGGTAGCGTTGATTTAGAGCAGGGGTGCCCAAACTTTTTGAGAGCAAGATCTACTTTTTCTCTCACCAGCCGCCTGAGATCTACCTCATGACACAAAGACATAAAAATTGCAAATTAAACTCTATTGACTTATTTTATATGCGAATATGCATCAGTTGTAGCAGAAATAATAAAGTGACAGAAAACCTGATGCAGTTTCTTCCTCAGTGAGATTCTGACACTGGGAGCAGGTTACTGGTTTCTCAGTCAGAAGCTGGTTGCAAACCAGCAGGTGTCAGTCAGTCATGGTGGATCTGAACTTTGGTTTGATGACCTCAGTATGAGAAACTACAGACTGATAGGAGGAACCAAAGAGCCCAGAAAAGGTAAAGGAAAATCTTCAGAAGTCGGGATATAATTAATTTAATTTCACATAATTATCGCGGTAGAATTTGTTAAAATTTAATTAAATATATTTGTCCTATTTGATGTTTGTTGTGACATATACTCACAAAGAAACGAGGTGATTAGTCCAAGTTTCTCGTTTATTGAATGTTCAGAAACTGCAGCAGGTGTTTCTGAACACCTGCTGCAGGTGTTCAGCAAAGATAAACGAAGGTAAAACAACCCGAACAGGTGATCAACTCTAAACCACTCCTACCTTTTTACTTTCTGTCTTTGTCGTTTAAGCCACCCGTTGCCGTGGCAACCGCCTGCGCCCGCAAGCCGAGCAGAGATTATGTTAAAAACACAACATTCAGTCCGTTATGATATCAGGTTTCCAGGCTTGGTATTTATTCCTTGATTATTAACAAGCCTCTCATGAACACAGCGCTGGTTGAGCAGCTCATTTAAACTCCTGCTCTGCTCGTCAGTCGGTCTTTGAGTCGCCTTTTTATGGGACCGAAACGCACTGAATTGCGCAACACCTTGTTCAAACAATAATTACTGAGATTATTCATTTTAACACGTCTTGTTGATTTTTTAAATAATTATTCTTCTTTAATGAAGCTACAAACGTTTAGGATCTTAGTGAATATTTTTGATAAGCCCGTCAGAAGAGGAAGTTCTGGTCTCAGCGTCCTGGTGGCGTTCAGATTGTCATCTGCCGAGATCGACTCAAAAACTTCCGCAATCGACCAGTCGATCGCGATCGACGTAATGGGCACCCCTGCTCTAGAGAGTTTCAGCTGTGGTTCAGTAAATAGAGACACAAGGAGAATCTTGTGTTAAAGTTTTAATGGTACAAATAAAGTAAAGGACAAAATATAATTTACTAAAACAAACAAACCTGTTTTTCCTCTTTGTCACAGGATGGATTATTGATATTATTTATGAAATATCAGTCACCATCATCATCATCATCATCACCATCATCATCATCACCATCACCATCATCATCACCATCATCGTCAGCGCTCTTCTATGTCATGGGCTACATGAACCAAGTAAGTCATTCTTTTTCCTTGCAGGTTTTAGGTGAATTTCTGTTCGTCTCCATACAGGAATATTAACAGAAACTACAAATCGATGTGAATCATCAGTGATGCAATGCAAATCATTTGATGTGGTGAATGTGAGAATCTGCTGAGGTACAAAACAAACTCAAATGTTCATGAGGAGATGAGGCAAGACAACATCAGGGGTCAGGAGGTAGAAGGCGACCCTGAAGAGGAAATCTATTAATGACCTGAGCCCTGAATTTACAGACCAGAGAGACGTGGAGAGAGGAGGAGAACGAGAGACACCAGAACCACCTGGAGACCAGACCATAGGGCTCACAGCTGCTACGATGTGGAAGGAACATTATGCAGTTATCACTTATTTATCTATATATATTGGTCAAATGTGTTTGCATGTAATTAAGAAAAGAGAAAAAAAAAAATAATAATTCAAAGTTGTAAGAAACCAACCAATTATGATCTGTCTTGTTTTAGATTTGTTGCTTTTGACTCCCCAGATTGATGAAACATTTTTTATCAGTCAAAAGCTGCTGTGGAAAATTAACTATTATTACCTGATTTATAATGTGTTAAACTAAATATTCACTGATGTCTATTTTTTATGTTATGTACAGTTTTTACATCTCTAAGCAACAAGTCTAAACATGAACAAGGGAGAAATTATAGAAATATGGAAACAGAACAACTCCTGAATAATAACTTATGTTAATTCTTTGCTTTTTTATTTTACAGCTGATTGGTCTGTAATCACTGAACATCAAAGCTGAGCATCAAACCAGGAAACTGAACTTTCTTACATCAGACCAATAAAACATTAATACAGAATTAGGGCTTAATGTAAGACATTTTATACATTTGTAGAAGTTGTATTCAAAAGGTTCTTTTAATCTGACAAGCCTGAATATACATTACATTTTCAATTTAATATGATTATGTTTCCATCTTCCTTTTGAATATTCCTCAATTTCTGGGTTGTCTTATTTTGTCAACAAGCGTCTGGAAACAAATGAAACATAAATAATTTCAGAAAAAGTCAAAACTATTGCTTTATTTATATTTTGATGATAATTTTCTTTTGAAAACCTTAAAATGAGAGATGAAGAGAGACAGTTCAGTTTTTACTCAAGTCATCTAATAATAATGTAACTTTAGGATATCAAACAATCAGAGGAAGATGATGATACTGAAGAAAATCTGTTTTTTCGCAGGAGAAACTCAGCAACTCAGGAGATGAAGATGAAGCGACCAGGGACAACCAAACCAAAATGTCTGAATCATTCCTCCTGAGCTGAAATCTATTCAACCTCTTGTATGTCTTGGTATAAATTCGGGTGCATGTATAGAACTATGAACCATGATAAAAAAAAATGTATGCCTTAAAACCTACAGGAAGTCCTTCAGATTAGGTCAAAGTTACCATTTTGGGGCCATTTTGAGAGTATAAAAAAATTATGTAAGAGTTGTGTATGTTAAAAAAGAACATCCTATACCCATAGCTATTGCTGTAGTATTGCGTCTCTTACTCAGCTTTTGATATCTGATTTGTCTTGAAAAGTATTTTTTAATACATGCAAAAGTTGGTTGGTTGGTTGATTTTGCAAACTTACTGTCTGGTTTTTCAATTTATGGATCAACAGTGAATTCACTAGTTCACCTTTGCTTCCATGTCCAGCCCCCAGTAGTGATGAATATTTACTATTCACTCCTTAAATCTCCAAGTGACTGTTCAAAAAAAGAATATTTTTGATACTACAGTTCTTTTAAATGCACAATTGTAGTTACATTATGTACATTTTTTTATTAAAATTTGTTCTCGGGGGTCATTTACAAACATAAACAAAGATAGAGAAAATTAGAAATGTATTAATTACTATAGAAAATAGGACCATAGACACAACATATAGGACATTAACTTCATCTCATAAGTCAGCTGTAGTGATTTCTTCATTACTTTGCTTGGGAAGGCATTGCATTTTGGTAAAATGGGAGCATTTGAACCATCTGAAGACTGATCAACTTTTCCTAAATAACCCAGAAAACAGAACATTGCAGTAGTAAATGCATGAGACACAAATGAGTGGATAAGAACCCCTTATTTTTCAAACAATAAAACTTAAATTCATCTAAAAACATCTAAGATTAGTGATGATCAAAGTTATCTCTAAAAAATGAGAAGGGTTGAACCACATGTTGTGTTTTTATGACATGAAGCCCTTTGAAATGCCTTGTAGTTGAACTTTATTCCAAGTCTACAAATAAACTTGATTCATCATTTCATGATTACTACTAAGGCTGAGACTGGCTGCCATGTTGGAGCTACACATCTGACATCTGGAGATAAATAATAAACAAATAAACACAAAGACAGTGGATGCTGGTCGAGACAATTAGTGAGATTTTTAGGTAGAATCACAGGGGAGATTTGGGCCTTTATATTACTGAAAATATGAATAATTAGTTTAAGTACTACTGAGTTTGTCTAGAGGTACAAAATAGACTGTGAGTTGGTGATTGAGCAAACTGACAGTTTTGTCTCATTACTAATAAGCATGCTCCTCTAAACCAAAGACATTAGAAAAATTATGCTTTTATTGTTTTCCATTCTGTTTTTGTTTGTTGTATCAATAAATGTGTTTTGATGTTTAATGTGAACTGATGTTAAGCTTTAACTCTTGTAAATAACTCTTTAAAACATTGTTGTATTTTTTTATTATATTCTTTCAGACCTGAGATGTTTTGCCTGTACAAATAAAAATGACTTTAAGATGCAGCAGGAAGCAGAGCGGCCATTTTGTCAGTCAACCTGTTTGTCCTGTTATTAGCAACAAGTCAAAGGAAAAACAGACTAAAACACTGAAGATCATATATTTATGATGACCTATTTGTGAATATTTTAATTTTCCTTTATTTCTATTAGTTTTAATCACTCAAGACTCACTGTACCCAGTTTCTAACAAGGATGTAAATTATTTCTTGCATGAAACAAAATGTGTTCTTAGGATAAAACTATTTAGAATATAAACTCATAGAAATGACTGTTAATCATGTCGTCTGTTTCTGCTATTATCCTCCAGAGACTCTGAGCCTGAGAAACATGAGATGAAAACATTTCAATCTGGATAAACTCAGACACAGAAAGATCATTAGGTAAGATTAGGGATGCTCTCCCCCAAAAGGAGGCCCGAGGCAGGGGCCAAAGCCAACGTGAGGCCGGGCTAGAGAAGAGGGCCAGCTGAGGGATCCGCAGCTAGAGCGGGAACGGGCTGGAGAGACACCTCGCTGGATGAACAGAGAGAACAGCTGGGACGAGGGCCAGCTGAGGCGGTGCGGAGCCGTCCTAGGGATACTGAGTGGCGATGAGCCCGGCAGGAGGGAACGGGTCAACTCTAGGGGATGCGGGATCGCCTGGAGGAAGGCTGACGGACAGGTGCAGGCAGAAGAGGCGCCTCGCTGGATAGACAGAGAGAACAGCTGGGACATGGGCCAGCTGAGGCGACGCGGAGCCAGCCTGAGGTTACGGGGATACCGGATAGCGTGGTGCCAGGCTGGAAGATGAAGGGCTGCTGAGGTGTTACGGACTGGGATGAAACCTGAAAATAAGGGTGTTAAAGACAAAGGGGAAAGATTTGCAAAATGTTAACCAGATGACGTGCAATGCATGAGGTTGACCAACCACCACCAGAGAATTGCGCAGTGCTCGTCTGGCAATGAATGTTGGCGCAAAGCCAAGAGAATACCTTGAAGACCGGGGAACATGGTCTACAGCCAAATGATTTTTTTTTTTTCCAGGGTTGCGTGCATGAAACTATGATGAGCATGGAGAAAATCAAGACTCAGAATGGGGTGATACTGAGGAATAAACAGACAGGATGAGATTAAGCTTTGAAATGGGTGACTTGACTGATAGCTGGACTGGACAGGGCACAGGCAGAGGAGTAGCTTATCTGCAATAGAGTTAAAATGGCCAGATCGTAATGAGCAGCATGCTGAAATCAGGTGATGGCGATAGGAGACATGAGACAGATGGTGGAGGTTTGGCTTATGGTTAAAACACGACAACTTATAGCAGTGCGATGATCGGCATCGCTTGCAAAAGACCTCTTGCATCAGAGGAGCGTCTGAGGCGAAAACAAAGGGCCAACTCAAGATGAGAGGTATAAGGACGGAGAATCAGACGCTGGGACGTGCTGGCCGGGAAGCTGTGGCGTGCAAATGAACGGATTGAGCACAGCTGGAGATTGGCTGCCGCCGTGGGTGTGGATCCTTATAAGCGGAGCTTGATTGGTGATTGAACACACCGCGTCCAGGTCCAGCGTTGGAGGCGGAGAGCATGACGCAGCAAATGGGAGGAGCAGGTGAGGCAAAGTTTTCCAGCTTGAACTTGCGCTTTAAGCTTCATTTGATGCTCTGAACCAAAATCAAATATTTTAGTTTGTTTAAAGTTTCCAAATGTTTTACTTTATTTCCAGTTTGTCTGTGCAGTATTAAGCAGGTTTCTCTTACAACATGATGCTGAGCAGAGCATGTTAGGAAATATTAGAAAAATGTCCTGCATGAATTTCATACATTCATATGTGATGTGTAAAATGAAAGAGAACATTTTGAAAGACATTTTCTGACAACAGACCAAATTCTGATCATCATTTCAGGGGTTGAAGCTATGAGTTAAGATAAAAAGTAAAAATTATAGCTAGTTATGATTTACAACATTTAATTTAGGATACAATAGAGTATTTCTGAATTTTAATTCTGAAAGGTGAGTCAAATTTTGGTGAACAATTCACCAAAGTTAAGATAAATTATTTAATGTTAAAAAGTCCAGTAACATTTCTTAAAAAAGAAATTCAGTATAAAAGTAGCAAGAAAACATGTCAAGTTTTTTGTTTGATGCATACATAACATGGTATTTTTAAATAGCAATCACCAGGTTATTTAAATGAAATATAACGTTTTTAATAAATGCATCTTTACTGAAACACTGATCTTTGAATCTTCATAAACATAAGAATTGTTAAGTAAACATTTTCCTCATATCAGTATTTAATACAAAAAGAGATTTTTTTAAAATGACTATATTGCCAGTCAAGCAATTATTTTTGTTTTGTTTCTTCTTCTTCTCTGAAATCAGGTCTCCATAGATGAAACTCATCCTGAAGTCTTAAACATCCATCAGTCTGACATCCTGCTGTAGGGAGAAGAAAGAGGACAGATTGAATCAAAACCAGGAATCTGTTCATTTCAACACACATTAAACATGAGGGGTGTCCTGATACAGCTCTTTCACTTCCAATCCTGACATTACAGTTTTGATAATTCTTTTGTTACGTTTACTGTGTAAAATGCTAGAAAAGGCTTGATCAAGTGGAATTACACAACCCATTAAATTAAATGAATTAAAAGTCCATGAGAGAAAAAAAAACCCCAATAAAAGTATAACATATAATCAATGGAAAAAAAAGTATAATATTAAAGTGCAAAGCACCAATTCAAAGTCACTTCAGTGATTTTAACTGTTAGCTTGATGCTGCTGAACGGTGGGGAAAAAAAAACACAATATTGTCCAATTGTGAGAAATGAAGAATCTACAGCTCCAGTTTCCCTGATTGCACCTAAAATAATGTGACCACTGCTCTTGGTCTTCACCAAACAACACTGTAAAAAAACATATTACTGTAATAATAAGAGCAAAAAACAGATCATAATAACTAAGCAGTTAACTAAGTAGTTAAGTATAAAAGTATAAAACTGTTTTTATTGTAATTCTGTCACTAACCTCGTCAGATCAGCTGGATGGAGGGACGGTTTAACTGGATACAACTCAACAGGGATGATATTCAGGTCTATGTTTTGTAAAATATAGATGGCTCTCTGACACCATATAGTGTTAACGTTGCAAAAGAGAATGCGTGTTTCAAAGGCAATGTTTTACTTAATTTTATTTTAAGATAAATAAATGCACAGTCAGTGATTGTTCCTAGGTTTTACATGCAGTGTGTTTTGATGATGGAGAAAAGAGAAGACGATGAGGAAGAAGAGGAGAAATCAACGTAATGTAATGTAGTCGTCCTGTTTATGAGTTGGAAAGTTATATTGTATATATCCCATATATAGTTATTTATCTGTTTATCCCAACATAGATTTATCAATTTGTTGTAATTTCTTTGGAATCACTCGATTTTCCTCTGTGCTGAATATCACTTCATCTATAAATTGATCTTTTCTCAGCAGTAAACATGACATTCATCATTCCTGCTACTTGTCTGTTGATTTGTTTTGAAATTACTTCCTTTAATTAGAAGTTGTTTTTGTTGTGACGTCTAGTAATTCTAATTCAATATAAGCAAAGTTCAAATATGGAGTTTCTGAAGGCTTAATAATTGAGCAACATTTGTTTAACATCCATGATGACACCAGTTTAGATTATATAGTACTTATAACAGATCAATGTAAAAATTCAGGCAGGAATGTATTTTTGTTGCCAATTTTTAATAGTGTTTATAATAGATTGGTCTATTTTAAATTAAGCTCTTCTGTATTTGAACATTTGGTGCATTTGTTTAGCCAGTTGGTTTATAGGTGGCCATCCATCCATTTTCTATACCCCCTTTGTCCCTAGTGGAGTTGGGAGGGTCCCACTAGGGACAATCTCCAGATAACATTGCAGTCTGTCACAGGGCAACACAGAGACAGACAGGACAAACACACACACCTAGGGTGGAGAGACCAATTAACCTGACAGTCATTGTGGGAGGAACATTGTGTGGAGTACCTGGAGAGAACCCACAATGCACAGGGAGAACATGCAAACTCCATGCAGAAAGACCAGGGCCAGGAATTGAACCCAGAACATTCTTGCTGCCAGGCAACAGCTCTACCAACTGTGCCACTGTGCAGCCCAATAATAAAAATTATTGGAAAGAAAAGTGAATTTTTTGTATTAAAAAAAAAGGAAAAAGAAAAAAAATGTTTTCACAATTCATAAATCAAAGTGTGAAGTTGATATTGTGTCAATCTTTGTTCAGTACTTGGTTTTGATAAGAATTGACCACATTTTATTTTAACGTTTTAAAACAATAACTCCATGATTTCAGCAT
Source organism: Poecilia formosa (assembly GCF_000485575.1). Lineage (NCBI taxonomy): Eukaryota > Metazoa > Chordata > Actinopteri > Cyprinodontiformes > Poeciliidae > Poecilia > Poecilia formosa. The sequence continues at coordinate 32,349 of NW_006800802.1, read as the reverse complement.
TTCCTCTGCTGAGGAACACTGGCGTATTTGGCGCCATCTGGTGGCCATCTTTCAGGTTGCATTACACTTCTGGCAGCCTTGTCTTCCAAGTAAAAGAGGAAGAGAGTCCATACAGAACTAGAAAAGTCCTGTACAGTCAGTGTTTGTTGTGTCTTTTTAGGACCACAGGAGGTTCAGGACTCCTGTCATCTGCAGGTAGAAAACAAATCTCAACTTAAAGTAACAAAATCTCTGATTACTCACTTTATTCTCACCTGAAAACTGCAGCTTTTTCTGATATTGGGAAATATTACTGACAGATATCATAAAATCAAATAAAACAAACAAAATATAAAATAAGACAGAGTCATTTTATATTCAAACAATGAGTCAACTTTATTTAGATATTTGTCTATAAAGCTTAAAATCAGAGTCACAAGATGATTATTGACACAGTTTGATCAGGAATTTGATATTTGTCCAATAAATTATGACTGATGTCCTTATGTGATGATTGATGATGATGATGATGATCACAGTTTACAACATTTGGTCTCACAAAGCAATAATTGTAGTTTAGCTGAATAAAAATCCTCCTGTGCAGTGATTGGCTCCATTGCTGATCAGAAACAGGAAGGGGCAGCACCCAAACAAACTCCAGTGAAACAAAAAAAGATGATAAAATGGCTCCACTAAGACATTTGATCTCAGCAGTGAAGACATAACAGTGATCTCTCCAAAACAATGGAAAAAAGGAACTGAAACTAAAATAGACATTTTAACCAATTGAACTGAGCAGTGATTTCAACTGCTGATTATTCAGGTTTAATGAACTCAGCAGAGGATCCATCAGGACAGGAAAATGAAAAGTAAACTCTAATCCCAACATACAGAGGCTGAGTGAATCTGGTCTGGACTCTGTGGATCAGAGTCAAAGTTTTAGAGACGCTGTAGAAAGACAGAATACCTGCTGTGTGATCCAGATAAACTCCTATTCTGGAGGAAACTGGACGTGCCAATGGAGTTTTAATGTTGTTGTGATAAAATGTGTAACTGTTTTGGTCAAAAAATAACGACCAAGATTGGTCATCGGATCCCAGTCTTTCTGTTCTGCTGATGTTCTTGTATGAAACGGCTACAGCTCCTCCTCCTCTCCACTCCACCTCCCAGTAGCAACATTCAGTCAGACTCTCTGTACTCAGAACCTGATAACATAAACCATCAAATCTGTCTGGATGGTCAGGATAAAACTGTTCATGGTTCACAAATGTTACTTTTCTGTTCCCCTCAGATAATAATAGAAATCTGTTTAAGGTGTTTGGATCCAAAGTGATTATTTGTGAAAATTTTAAGAATCCAGCTCTGGTCTTTGGTTCTCGTTCTGATTTTGGTTGTAAATCACTCGTTGTGTCTCCTGGGACATCCTGTGTTTTGTCTCTGACCTCTGACACAGTTGCTGTGACGTCATTAAAGTTTTTCTGGGGTTGAATCTCAGATAAAAACAGCTTCTTGTGTTCTGTGTTAGGATCCAGAGTGATTTCTTGAGAATATTTTAAGAATCCATCTCTGGTCTTTGGTTCTGGTTCTGACAGAAGAACATTCACTTCATTAACTGTCAGTGAGATGTTCGTCGTTAGGTCTCTCAGGACGTCCTGTAGTTTGTCTCTGAGCTCTGTCACAGCTGCTGTCACGTCCTCAAAGTGTCTCAGAGGACGGATGTTGATGCTGGATGAGTGTGTCGACTCCCTGAGTGCTGGCAGTGAGGGGTAGTTGAGGAGAAACTGGGTGTGATCCTCTGTGTGTGAGAGCTGCTCCAGCTCAGCGTCTTTCCTCTTCAGCTCAGTGATCTCCTGCTCCAGCTTCTCCTGAACATCTTTGACTCGACTCACTTCAGTTTCCTGCTGGGATCTGATCTGCTGCTTCACCTCAGAGCTTCTTTCCTGGAGGAGACGGATCAGCTCAGTGAAGATCTTCTCACTGTCCTCCACTGCTTTATCAGCAGAGACATTGATGGCCTCCACCTCCTGTTGAAGCAGCTTCACATCTTCCTCTTGGTCCTGGATTCTCTGATGGATTTGTTGTCGACTCTCCTGGAGCTCCTTCTGCTTCTCAGCTCTTTCTGCTGCAGCCGGGACTGTTTCATGGCCTTTATGTTCATCCATTAAGCAGAGATAACAGATACACTGCTGATCAGTACGACAGAAAATCTTCATCACCTCCTCATGATGAGAGCAGATGCTGTCCTGGAGAGTCTTGGAGGGATTCACCAGCTTGTGCTTTTTAAAAGCAGATAATTGATAATGAGGCTGGAGGTGATTCTCACAATAAGTAATCAAACAAACCAGACAGGACTTGGCAGCTTTCATCTTCCTCCCAGTGCAGACATCACAGGCCACATCTTCAGGTCCAGCATAGCAGTGATCAGCTGCAGCAGCTTGGAGTCCACTTTTCTTCAGATCCTCCACCAACTCAGCTAACATGAAGTTTTTCTCTAGGTTAGGCCTCGGATTGAACTCTTTCCTGCACTGAGGGCAGCTGTGGACTTCCATCTGATCCTCTCCATCCCAGTGATCTTTAATACAGTTCATACAGTAGCTGTGTCCACAGGGAATCGTCACCGGATCCTTTAGTAGATCCCCGCAGGTGGAACAAGAATATTTACCTGAATCTATCTTATTTCCTCTCTCAGCCATCTCACTTCTCAACAACCCTGATGATCTTTTGTTCCTCTTTCTCCCGTATATGTGTCCCAAAAGAAGCCAAGGTTGTTACTGATCTTCAGCAGTTTGTCTGATCAGCTCAGTGATTCTAACAATCCTGACGATTTCAGAAGAGTGAAACAAGATAAACCAGAAATGCAGCGGCAGAGCTGAACTTTGTGGTCAATAGAAGGGAGGAGCTTCACAGCTGTTGTTGTTGGGCGGGGCAAAGTAAATATTTCAGATTTCTGCTGCATTTCTCACTTCACTTCCTGGTTTTAAGCTTTTTAATTTGCTGACTTTGGCCTCCAGTTGTATGAAGAACCAAAATCTCCACAGGACTGATTGGCTTAGCAATGTAACATGATCCTCTGCAGCAAATGATGGCAAAGCGGCACGTCACGACTTTACACAAGTTTTTTTTTTTTCTTCGCGGCAGAGGCTCCGCCGAACCCCTGAGACCAACTCACCGAACCTCTCGGGTTTGATCGAACCCAGGTTAAGAACCACTGTTTTAAATACTGAAATGTCTCTCCCCATGAGCAACAGTGAAAAGCAACGTGCAACTATACATAAAGCATTCCAGACTTCTAAAAAATGCTAGTAGTTGCATTTTATTCAAGCTGCAGTACATAACTTTAATAAAACAATATGTTGTTAAAGCTTTCATGATGTCATAGAAGTTTGTTATGAGACAGATAATCTGCGAAAACAATCAATCTCCTCCATCTCTTTCCTGAATTAATATTACTGGTTAAAGTAATGCACAGTTCTGACCAAAACAACCAATCAGAACCAGTAGGACACTCTTAGCGCTGTCAATTAGCTTCATTCACTCACTGCTAAATGTGCTAATGGTGGAGAAACAACTTATCATTACAAGAAACAGTCAGAACAGTCAGAAACAGAAACAATCAGTTTATCTGCCATCATTGGTAGCTATGCTAACTAAACTGAGGATTCACAGTTTAAATCTGCACAGCTCTGTGCTATGCTAGCTGCAGCACGGCACAAAACAAGGGGGAGGAAGGATGAGCAGCACCATCTGATACCATACTGTCACAATATAATAACAGTTTTAAAAAAATATGTGAAAAAAATTAGATAAATACATACTGCAGCTTTAATTTCACTCAGGAGAGAACAGGTCAGGAGGGATGTGGGTTAGAGCTTCTGCTGGCTGACTCATCTGTTAAGTGGTAAAAGGGATAAGTTAAATATATGAATATGTTGGTAATTTCTTCCCCTTAATTCATTACATGCTAGTGAAATGGAGGCAAACAGTAGTCTGTAGCTAAACTAACTATGCTAAATGGTTGATAATCTCACACAGTCTACTTACCTCTTTTGGAGAAAAACTGGGTTATAAATTAACACTCTTGCCTTTTTCTCTCTCTCCTTCTATTATGTTTTTGAAAACCTGATTTTACAACTTTTCTTAGCAGCATAGTAACTGCCACAATCGACGCTGTATTCAGTTGGAGCTTCTACCGACTATAGCTGCATATGTCACTGTTAAAATATAAATAATTAAATTGTGGAGGGCCCCCTGCTGGTCAGGGCCCCTAGAATTGTCAATACATAATAAGTCTGCTTCACCTCAGAGCTTCTTTCCTGGAGGAGACGGATCAGCTCAGTGAAGATCTTCTCACTGTCCTCCACTACTTTATCAGCAGAGACATTGATGGCCTCCACCTCCTGTTGAAGCAGCTTCACATCTTTCTCTTGGTCCTGGATTCTCTGATGGATTTGTTGTCGACTCTTCTGGAGCTTCTTCTGCTTCTCAGTCCTTTCTGCTGCAGCTGAGACTGTTTCATGGTCTTTTTGTTCCTCCATAGAGCAGAGATAACAGATACACTTTAAAGTGTGAACAACCTCACAAAAAAAAAAATAAAAAATTCACCAAAAAAATCGGATCTGGGTCACTTCAGGCTGCAATGTGAACGCAGCATCTTGAATTCATGTTCTTATGTGTAAACAGTTTATTTCCCTTGCTCTCAGTCAGTTTTGTAGAATGAAGATTGTTTTTAGTGGGTGGTGTGGAGACTTTCTCACCACCAGATGTCGCTCTTTGCTGCTCAGACTTTTGGGGATTTGGTTTGACTTTCTCATCCTCTTAACTCTGTTTGGGAACTAAAATATACAGATGAGTCTTTCTTCAGCCACTGTCTGTGGCTGAATTATTGTTTTGCAATAAAATGAGTTTATTTTCATACATTTTACACATCTTTCTCTACCTAATGATAGAATAAATATATAAATATCCATCTGAAAGCAGAGAGCTCTGAAGTTTCTCTGCTGTAAATCTGTATCCTATCAGATCAGTCGTCTCAAAGTCGTTCTTTCTGACTGAAGATGTTGATGTAAAGGTTACATGTTAGGCTCCCAAAGAGCTGTTTGGGAGCTTCTCTCTCTCTATTCACTATTCTCTATTCTCTCTCTCTCTCTCTCTCAAGTGCGGATGTGTGAGCGTCTGCTGCATGTGTGGAGTGGAAGGAGAACGAGTGTGAGGTTTTCTAAAGGTTTGATTTTCACCTTTTACAGTGGTGATTCACTTGTTTCGCACTTTAACACGATCTGTTTTCACTGTTTCACTGGTGTTTCAATAGTGTCTTTTTTTCAGCCGCATCAAGCTTTTAGCTTGGTGCGATGGCCGGGAAAAGTTAAGGCACTGCAGGTTTTAGGAGCCTTTCACGCCGACATGGTATTAAAATACCAGTTGGCGTGGATTTTTCGGTTGAGGAGTGTGGTTTGGCTGTTGGGGAACTTGTTGGGTGTGAAAGTGTGAAGGCAGCGTCCAGGATGAATAATGCAGTGGTTATGTTTTTGGACTCGATCGACAAGGTGAACAGCGTAGTTGAGAGGGGAATTGTTTTGAGAAACACACATACTACTGTTTTCCCTTTAATGAACCCTGCTAAAAAGATCATCCTGTCTAACTTGCCACCCTTCATCAGCGATGATGTGTTGCTGAAGGAACTGTCACGTCACGGTCAGATCGTGTCGGCAATGAAAATGCTCCCGTCGGGATGCAAATCAGCGAAGCTGAAACACGTTGTTTCATTTCGAAGACAAGTGTTTATGATTCTCAAGAATGATATCGAGGAACTGAGCATAGTGATGAAATTTAAAGTTGATGGCTTTGATTATACTATTTTTGCAACAACTGAAACTATGAAGTGTTTTGGATGTAACCAGGAGGGCCATTCGGTTCGTAATTGCCCTGAAAAAGTTCAAAAAGAGACTGTTCAGGTTAATGAAAATCCAGAGCCAGGGACATCAGCAGATGCTATGATTGGAGCGACAGTGGGCGCAGCTGGGGAGGGAACTCCAGTGGCTGCTGCTGGGGAAGGAGATCAAGAAATCAACCCTGGGGAGGGAGTTTCAACAGGAGACCAAAACCAGTCCAATGTTTCAGAACGTGACATTGAGGAAGTCATTACTTCTCCTGAAGAGAGTAAAAAGAGTCAAACAACTACACAAGAAGAGATGGATGTTGATGACTTAGTTCATAGTGGAAGGAATCTGATCAGGGATGATGAAAGTGTTTTTAAAGTACCAAACACTAAACGAAAATCTAGAGAAACTAAAGGGGTAAAACCCAAAAAGACTCAGTTGAAAGAAAAGAGTGGGAAGGAAAGTGACTCTGAGGCTTTATCTGATTCTGATAGTGATAAAGAATCTGATTCCTCTATTCCTGGTGGACAGAGTACTAATGGCTACAGTCTAGAGCAGATTAGAAGGTTTTTGGAAGTAACAAAAGGAAAACGGGATGTGGTCGTAGATGATTTCTTTCCAAATAGAAAATTGTTTGTTGACTCAGCTAAATGGTTAATGAGACAAAGGAATTCCGATGGGTTAAGAGACACTGAAGTGTATAGACTTCGAAAACTGGTGCAAAAGGTCAGAGCTCAAACTTTGTGATTTTCATGAAAGTTAGTGTGTTTTTTTTCTTTTTGTTTTGTTCTTGTGTGAATATGAGCAGATTTAAAATCTCATCTTTAAACCTTAATGGTGCAAGGGATGTGAAAAAAAGGGCTGTGTATTTTGAACTTTTAAAATCTAAATGTATTGATATAGCTTTTGCTCAAGAAACTCAGTGATGTTGATAATGAGGTTGACTGGAAGAAAGAATGGGATGGAAATCTTGTTCTGAGTCATAAAACTTCGCTAAGTGCTGGAGTAGCTATTCTTTTTTCGAGGAACTTTCTTCCAGTTTCTATTGAGGCTGAAGACGTTGTTAAAGGAAGATTGTTAAAAGTTACTGTTAAGTATGAAAATATAAAGTTTATTTTACTGAATGTGTATGCTCCTGTGAATCCAAGTGAACGTTGTGTGTTTTTGGAAAAGTTAGCAGATACACTTTTAAATTGTGTGTCAACAGATTATTTAATTTTAGGAGGTGATTTTAACTGTACAGTAGATGATCTAGATAGGAATCATTTGGAGCCACATCTACAGTCAAGGAGAAAATTGAAACGTATTATTGAAACATATGATTTAGCTGATGTGTGGCGGTTTAAAAATGGAAAGATAAGGCAATATTCCTGGGCTCACAGTAAAGAGAATTATATTACTTTGGCTAGATTAGATAGGTTCTATTGTTTTGGGCACCATTTATAAATATTTAAATCATGCACTTTATGTCCAGTGGGCTTTTCTGATCATTGTATGATTATAGGGAATGTGTTTATTAATAATTTAAGACCTAAAAGTGCATATTGGCATTTCAGTACTGTTTTATTAAACGATGGTTGTTTTAAAAAAGGATTTTCTTTTTTTTGGAAGCAGTGGAGACTTATGAAATGTCAGTTTACGTCTGTACAGCAGTGGTGGGATATTGGTAAAATTAAAATTCAGCAGTTTTGTAATCAATATACTTACAATGTTACAAGAGAACTGGTAAGATCTATTGAAGAATTAGAGACTGAAATTGTGGCTCTTCAGAGTTTTTGCGAGTCCACAGGAAATCGAGGCCATTTTCAGGCTCTCAAAAGGAAAAAATCTGCTTTGGCTGATCTGCTTGGGCTCAGAGCGCAGGGAGCTCTGGTACGTTCACGTTTTCAAAATATCTCTGAAATGGATGCTCCTTCAAAACTCTTCTTCAGTTTGGAAAAGAAAAATGGACAAAATCGTCTTATTCATTGTATTCGTTCTGAAGATGGAAAAGAGTTGACTGATCCCACTGAACTGCGGAAAAGGGCTGTTGACTTTTTCTCAATGTTATATGCCAATGAGCTTAGAGAAGACTCTGTGATGACAGAAGAGTTTCTCAGTGATCTGCCAAAGGTGTCAGACCAAGACAATGTCATTTTGGAGCATGCTCTGACGTTGGAAGAACTGCAGGGGGCGCTGATGAGCATGGAGAATGGCAAAGCTCCAGGAATAGACGGTTTGCCTGTGGAGTTTTATAAATCGTGTTGGCCTGTGCTGGCTGAAGATCTGTTGGAAGTCCTCAATAGCAGTGTGGCAAGGGGAACGTTACCCCTTAGCTGTCGCAGAGCTGTGCTCACTCTTCTCCCCAAGAAGGGAGATCTGTATGAAATAAGGAACTGGAGACCTGTCAGTCTGTTGTGTACTGATTACAAGATCTTCTCAAAAGTGTTGGCGTCCAGACTGAGAAAAGTGATTGATCAAGTGATACATGTCGATCAGTCCTACTGCATCCCTGGCAGATCAATCAGAGATAATATAACTTTAATTCGAGACTATTTGGATCTCTCTAATTTATTGGGTTTAAACTTTGGTCTAATTTCCATTGACCAAGAAAAGGCTTTTGATCGAGTGGAGCACCAATATTTATGGAACAGTTTGAAAGCTTTTGGTTTCTCCTCTAGTTTCATTGCCATGATCAAAACACTCTATTGTGACATTGAAAGTGTATTGAAAGTCAATGGTGGTTTAACTGCACCTTTTAATGTAAAGTGAGGTATTCGCCAAGGTTGTGCAATGTCAGGAATGTTGTATTTGTGGAGTATGGAGCCTTTGTTATGTCAAATCAGGAAAAGGTTGCAGGGGGTGAAGTTGAATGAAGTTTCTTTACCCTTTCATCTTTCTGCATATGCGGATGATATTATTGTGGCTATCACAGAAGAGTCAGATGTTTCCACTTTAACTAAAATTATTGAGCGGTTTGCCAAAATTTCTTCAACCAGAGTTAATTGGAGCAAGAGAAAAGCTTTGCTAGTTGGTAAGTGGAAAAAACAAGAACCTAAATTACCTGGTGAATTAAAGTGGTTGAAAAATGGTTTTAAATATTTGGGTGTTTACTTGGGAGATCAAATAGAGGTAAGGAAAAATTGGGAAGGTTTTTTCGAACTGATGGAAGGTAGGTTAAAGAAATGGCACTGGCTTTTGTCACGATTGTCTTACAGGGGCCGTACACTAATTATCAATAATCTCGTTGCTTCAACTTTGTGGCATCGTTTATCTGTTTTGGAGCCCCCACCAGGTCTTTTGGTAAAACTACAGACTATCATTTTAAATTTCTTTTGGGACAGATTACATTGGGTCCCTCAGAGTGTTTTGTTTTTACCCAAGGAAGAAGGAGGACAAGGTTTAGTTCATTTAGAAAGTAGAAAACAGCCTTCAGATTACAGTTTATACAGAGTTTCTTGTATGGTGATCAAAATGTTTTATGGAAACAAGTCACAGAATGTTTTTTTTTCAAAAGTTGGTAATTTAGGTTTTGGTAAAATTTTGTTTATTGTTGATATTTCAAAAATATAGTGTAAAGTGTTTGCCATCTTTTTATGTAAGTGTGTTAAAATCTTGGAACCTCATAGAAACGAAGAGAGTTGGAGCATCCACATCTTTAAACTGGTTATTATTGGAACCTGTCCTCCAGGATCTCGTTTGGGCTCAGCCTGGGACAACATGGTGATGATTTCTGAACTGTTGATGAAAAAAGGGGTGGTCACACTGAAACATTTCCTTGAACTTGTTAGACCTGAAATGGATGATGTTGTTTCATTGGCCTGAAAATTGGAGATTCACTCTTTAAGAACTGTAGGCATGATGCTGACAATGTTTAAGCGAATGTTGTCAGAAGAAGACAAAAGACTCATAAAGGGTTTGATGGACGTCTAACACCAGATAAAGCAGATCCTTTCTTTAAATTGTGTTTTAAGGCACAATTAAAAGACTTTGAATGTCCTGGACTTTTTTTAGAGAAAGAAAAAAATGAATGGAAACTTTTTGATTCGGTGAGTGGAAAGGTGATATATACGAAATGTGTTAAGGCTTTGAACAAAGTAAAGCTAAAAGATAAAAAAGAGCCTCCATGGAGAGATTTTTTAAAAGTTGGACTTGAGGTGAAACCTGTATGGGGGTTTAACTTTATAAACCACCATTGACTAAAAATGTTGGTGATTTACAATGGAGAATCTTGCATGGTATTATTGCGGTTAATGCTTTTGTTTCTATTATTAATCCTGGTGTTTCAGATAAATGTCCCTTTTGTTTAATGAGAGAAACCATTTTTCATTGTTTTGTACAGTGTTTCAGATTAATGGATTTATTTGCTTTACTAAGAGATATTTGGAAATTATTTGGAGAAAATTTCACAGAGCGGTTCTTTATTTTTGGGTTTTTATATGGCAAAGGAAAGAAGAAAATTGGACAATTGTTACATTTTTTTCTGGGTCAAGCAAAGCTTGCAATTTATTTGAGTAGAAAATTTAAAATTAATAATGGACAGAATATGGATTGTGTAAAGCTCTTTAAGAGTATGGTTAGGGCAAGAGTTATGTTAGAATTTAAATATTATCTAAAAATGGATGAACTAAATACTTTTCATAATATTTGGGACTATGAAGGTGTTTTGTTTAATGTAAATAATTCTGAACTTTCATTTATGGATGTGTTAATTTGAAGCTGTGTTGAATATTTCTTTGGATCACCATTGAGTGAATAAATGAGTTTTTAAAATCAAAAAATCTCTTTCTTTCTCTCTCTCTTTCTTCCTCTCTCTCCGTCCACCTGCAGGTTTAAACAACAGATCAAACTGGTCCAACCTGTTGGCACTTTGACAGGTAAAAGTAACTTGCTGTTCTCCAAATACTTTCACTTTCATCAGAACAAACCACTGACTGATGCAGCATGGATTCATCTTATTCATGTCTCTGAAAGTGTTAGATCTTAAAAACTCTGAGTTTAAAACATTATAAATGTGACAGTAAACCTCACCTACTGTAATAAAGCCTGAAACGTCTTCAGTTAATGTTCACATTCCCTCAGGCAGATACCTGAACACAGGTGTGTTTAATCACTTATATTGTGTTTGTTTTCCCAGTGAGCCCAAGTTAGACTGACCTACTTTACCTTTGGTCCTATTTCCTCTCCCAGGGCTCGTTCAGGTACATTACACCTGAAGACAAAGTGATTTAAGATTTGATTAAAACGGTTTTACTCAAATCACCTGATGTGACTTGAAAACAGGAACATTTGACATAAAATTCCCTAAAAAAAACATATTTAATACAAACAAAAACATACTTCAAACCACATCTAACCATTGGGGAGAAATAAATCAGATAATTAGATACAATTTACAAAACGTCTGATGTGCAATTAAGTGATTGGGGCCTTCAACAGCAAAGCATAGGAGAGCAGGGCATTGTAAGACGTGCTTTATATTATATTTACAGTGTTATTTGTAATGGTAATTGTGTGATCACTGTCCTGTGACAGATGTAGCTAAATAAAATAAAATATGTGTTTCTTTTTTACTGTATTTGATTTGTTAAATTGAGAAAGGTCACATTAGGGCAAAGGTATTCCTGTACACTTCACAATGAAAACATGCTAAAATTTATTTTATTTATTTCTGCCAAGAAGTGATTAAGGGCCATTTTCTGCCCATTGAAATGCAATTTCTGTCTGAAATTGCACTCAAAGGGATTGTATCTTACAGACAAGGTTGGTAAATATGTTTTTTTTTTTTTTTGCTTTAATTTCTTTTTGTCTTTTCATTTATAGGAATTAGATGCATAGGAATGTAAACATCATCAGTGTCAACAAAGGTTTTTCTGTTTTTCTTCCCGCTTGCTCGTATCAGGACGGAGAATAGTGAGATTTGTTGAGAATCAGCGACATTCCGTTGACGTTCAGTTCGGATGAATGCGACCTGGACGTTATGGTCACATTTGAATCGGATACGAATCGGATATGGGTCACATTCTAAATAGAATCCGACCTGTGCTGTTCACACTGCCATAAAAAGATCGGATATAGGTTGCATTACGTCAAAAAAATCGGAATTGAGTCACTTCAGGCTGCAGTGTGAACGCACCGAGAAATGAAATCTTTAATTTACTTAACCAAGTTATGTCAGCTGGTTCCATTAAACCCAGACAAGGTTGGTAAATATGTTAATATATATATATTTTTTTGCTTTAATTTCATTTTGTCTTTTCATTTATAGGAATTAGATGCATAGGAATGTAAACATCATCAGTGTCAACAAAGGTAAACCTATCAGACTTTAAGAAATTTGTTCTGGTGGAACAGATTTAAAATTAACTTCCCTTATTTATGCATTCAGAACCTGACAGGCATGTTACTTAGGCTGTGTTCACAATGCAGCCTGAAGTGACCCAATTCCAAGTTTTTGTCAAATCAGATTTTTTTTTTTTTTTTTTTTTTTGCTGGCCCATTCATGGGCCAGAGGCCAAAATTTGGCATTTTTGTCCATTTCAGGGTGGCAAAATCTATCAATATTTTTGAAAAGATACATGTCTCTAGTTAATATTTTGGTATGATAGCCCTTCCTAATTGGTAGCTGAGTCATAGTTATCATCTCATGAAGTAAATAATTCCTTTGGAAAAAATCAGTTTTTTGAGTTTGGTGTATCTATGGTTTAGGGTTATGGTATGGGCATTTGTCAAAGGTCTATAACGCAATATTTGGTATCATCGTAAAGGGGACACTCTTGACTTTCATTAAAATCAGGTTTTGAGACTCTCTGACCAACACAGAGCTCATTAGAGGTCGTTAAATCAAAAATAATACATTTTTCCACACCTTTTGACCAAACTATATGCCTATACTGTCTGTCTATGGGAGGCGATTATGAGCAGTAATTTGAAGTTACGGACTTGGGCTATAACCTTAACTGCTGTATATGTTGGGGGGTTAGTGTCACTTGTGTCTAGTTTCTTAGTTATAAAATATAAAAGTTATAGTTAGTTATACAATAGTTAATCAGTAATAGTAGAAATGTACACTTACATAGACTTTAGGATGCTGTATTGGCCTATTTATCAGATTTTGTGAGCTTTTCCATCCTGGGCTACACAATAGTAGCTCATGGTAGCCACATAGAGACACAGCAGAACGAGGGAGGAGACCACCCTCATTAAATGACGAATTCTGAGGTAAAAATAAAAAATGGATTATTTTCAGATGCTTGGGCTACTATTGATTACTGTAGCCTAAGCATTATTGATTATTGTATTACATTTCTGCCAACAGATGATAACCTTAGGCATATCGGTACCATCTACAATATGCTTGCTGAGGATGTTGATGTCAATCAGACCCAGAAATGAGTTTGTTAAAAAAATAAGTTCAGTAAGATTTAACTGTTAAGCTTCAGCGTGTAACTTTTATTTAAAAATCTATGTATTTATTAAAACTATCGCTATGTTGTCCTGAGATCCTCCTCCTGGCTTTGATTGGTTGTGTCAATTTAACTCTGCGAGATGGCAGAGGGACTTGATTTTTCTTCAGATTATTTGTCTCAGCGTACTGTGACAACATGGTGACAGTTTCAACAAATATATAACAAAACTTTTTTCCTATAAAATCTACATACTATAGCATTGAACTGCCTTTGTTTGTATGCTGTTCAGACCCTGTTGTAGCTACACGATTTAGCTGAATAGTTACTTATCTAGAACAAAGTTTAGTGCTGGTTTACAGTTACAGATCTTGAAATATTGTTGACTTTTTGTATTTTTTTTTTCAGATGACACATAGCTATTAACAGTAAATTGGGTTCTTCGCCATTTGAGTATCATTAATCCATTTGGAAATATTCCAGTGTGTGTTTGTAAATAAGGATACTAAGATACCTGCAGGAACCAAAGGTTTCATTTTAAAAGAGCTGCTACCAGATACTATCTCACCTCAGAAAACAGACTTCAGTATCTAAGGTAACTTAAAGTGCTTTTCTACTGGTAAGTCACGCACTAACCGGTTAGTGCGTAGTTCAGTTCTACCCCTGGTAGTGAGTTTTTCCATTACCCGCTCTATTCCTCACTATGGTGGGAGGGCCTTTAGCACAGCAACTGGTCAATTCTCCGCAGAGGTTTGCAGTGACACTCAGCCATGGAGAACCTCAAGGTTATGGTTCAGATGGACTCAAAGATATTTCATTTTGTTTTATAGAAATTCATTGCTGGCCCAAAGATAATAATAAAGGCTTCGATCAGCTGATTATTTTGCGATATATGAAATCGCTTTGGTCCCTACCCTGATCGGTCCGGCTAGTACTACCTTTGAAGTAGGTAAGGAAATCTGAGAACAGCCAGCCAGAGCCGCTCTGGATCTGCTAAAGGAAAATGAATCTGGCCGAGGTGGACTGTGGCCAAACCAGTTAGAGGCAGGCTGGTAGAAAAGCACCTTTAGGAACATGACAGACAACGAGGCCACATAATGTGTGAGACATTATGGCCTACAGAAGCCTGGGATAGCGACGGACAGATATTCCTTTGTAGAACTTATGGAGAAAAGCTGGGTAAACCCTCTAAATCAGCCTCAGTCAGACATAGTCAATCTTTTCACCGGAATCATTGTATCACTAAACATCGTCAGTGATTTGCTGTAAGCTCATCATGCTGGAGAGGAAGCTTATATAAAGTTCATAACAGGTCATTTAGTAAAATACTTACCAACAACCACATTCCATGACACAATAAAAACATTCCTAAGCTTCAAAAATAGTGGGGTAGCTAATTCTTTTCACAGACTATCTGTCTTATATTTTCAGGACATAGTGATCATTTTATTTAAGTACAAAATATATTTTTTAGCAAACGTTACATACTGCAGCTTTACGCAGAGAGCAGGAAACAGTCATGCTGAAGATCCTAAGGGACTAAAAACTGAACTGACTGGACATACAAATTCATTGACTTAAAGTTATATTTACATATTTTTCCTTTTAAATTTTTATTTTTATTTGACTATAAACTTTTATACTTTGAGCATTTTTTCACTTTTTTATTGGCAATTCTTTAACTCAATAAATTTTAATGTCAGCATATGATGACAATAAGTTCTCTGTATGTCTGACTATGGTCTGCCTATCTATATAGCCAGCTAGCTGGTATAGGTTTATGTCCTCACATCTAATAGTCTAATAGCCTACTATCTTGCTGTGAATTTCTCCAGCTATTAGACTGAATGCGAGGACCCCCAGCATCAGAAACAGTCAGGTAGCATGCAAGCTACCGGATGTGCAAACAGGCTGAAGAGTTTGAGACCACTGCCTTAGTCTGAGTGTTGCAGTTGTTAACTTCCTCTCAGGTACAGCTGGGTTAAAAGAAATGTGGTAGTAAATGAATACTAGACAAACAAAGGCTGTTCAATGCTGCTGGTTCCTGAAGCTTAACAGTTAAATCTTACTGAATTTATTTTTTTAACAAACTCATTTGTGGGCCGGATTGACATCAACATCCTCAGCAAGCATATTGTAGATGGAACCGATATGCCTAAGGTTATCATCTGTTGGCAGAAATGTAATATAATAATCTGAATTATGCTATCAATAGTAGCCTAAGCATCTGAAAATAATCCATTTTTTATTTTTACCTCAGAATTCGTCATTTAATGAGGGTGGTCTCCTCCCTCGTTCTGCTGTGTCTCTATGTGGCTACCATGAGCTACTATTGTGTAGCCCAGGATGGAAAAGCTCACAAAATCTGATAAATAGGCCAATACAGCATCCTAAAGTCTATGTAAGTGTACATTTCTACTATTACTGATTAACTATTTTATAACTAACTATAACTTTTATATTTTATAACTAACTAGACACAAGTGACACTAACCCCCCAACATATACAGCAGTTAAGGTTATAGCCCAAGTCTGTAACTTCAAATTACTGCTCATAATCGCCTCCCATAGACAGACAGTGTAGGCATATCATACATTTTCTGACTCCTTAGAGTCTGTTGAGTATTTTAGTTGTTAACTCTTGTGTCCCTGATGTTCCTGGATACCACTGGGATGAAAGAAGTGTATCTAGTTTGGTCAAAAGATGTGGAAAAATGTATTATTTTTGGTTTAACCACCTCTAATGACCTCTGTGTTGGTCAGAGAGTCTCAAAACCTGATTTAAATGAAAGTCAAGAGTGTCCCTTTTAAGATGATACCAAATATTCCATTATATATCTTTGACAAATGCCCATACCATAACCCTAAACCAGAGATACACCAGTCTCAAAGAACAGAATTTTTCCAAAGGGTTTGTTTACTTCATGAGATGATAAAATGACTCAGCTACCAATTAGGAAGGGCTATCATACCAAAATATTAACTAGAGACATGTATCTTTTCAAAAAATATTGATAGACTTTGCCACCCTGAAATGGACAAAAAAATGGTCTGACCCATGGACTAAGCAGTGGTCCGTCCCCGCCCCTTTCTGTTTGCTGCAGCAGGTCCTTCTCATGCGCAATGGGCAGCACAGGAAAACAGAAGGGCTCCATATCTGGACACACGACGAAAAAGAAAATGTAATTTCAAATAGGTTTGACTCAACTATGTCTTTAGGCCATTTCAAGTCGTCATCAAATAATCTCTAAAGCCTTAAAAGAAAATCGGAAATGTGCTCTTTATCGGACGGAAATAATGAGCTTTTCTTCGTTTTTGTTTGTTTTCTTGCTAATCAGTCTGCTGCCCGTCGTGGATCAAGGTAAGTTAAGATATTTCTCACAAAAAGAAAACTCTTCCCCCAGTGGTGAACAACATGATATAACTTATACAGTATAGTGCAGGCAGAATGCAGCTCCTTCAACACACCGGTTTTTCTTCCCTCCGCCACGCCCTGCCTCGCATTACATGGGTCACGTAACTGCTTTGTTTTGCTTGTCGGTTTTCAAAATAAAAGCGCGATGAGCCGTTCTGCTTCATGGGTTGGTGTCCATTTGGTCGCATCAGAGGAGAACAGGACCTGAGTGAAGTTGGCCACCCCACCTTCTTCAAATCAGACAAAATTGGTGTCAAACGTTTGTGCAGCAGAAATTTTCGTTTGTGCAACTGTACAAATTTATTATAAGAAGCAGGTGAGAGAAGAGACAGGAGAGCCACGTGGAGCTCCAGGATGTTACTATATAAAAATTATATTAATTGTAATAGAACCAGAAAGTAGAACAGTTGTCAGGTTGATTTTTTTATTATTATTTTTTTATTTTTCAATATTTTTTCATTATTTCCCCATGATAAAAGTAACGGTTTGGTTATTATTAGGTTATCAGATGCAGTAAATCACCCCACCAGTGTTCTGCACATTTATATGGTGAAATGTTTCTGATGTTTTGCTCTAAAACGAACCATTAAACCATCTTTATGTGGACGACCTTTGCCTAGAGGTTAATCTCTGAAGTTTATTTAGTCAGTTTAGGAGACATGAACAGGAGAGGCTTTAAAATCAATTAGTGAAAACTTTACTGTGAGAGATTATGAGGTAAATAGAGTTGACATGAATAAAAGTATAATAATGTGTACATCTATATAAATGAGTTGTTAAGCACTTTTTTATTTGTATGATACAAAACATACTTTTTATCTTTATTTAGTTCACATTGTGATACTGTACATCACTGTAGTGTCTGTTGTAAATACATGAATCCATGCAGGGACATCAGGATGCAGAGAATCAATGAGGCAGAGACAGAAACAGATTTTTTAATTAAATGTTTGTGGCCAAAAATGAGAGAAGGAAAGAAACATTTTGGCTTTTTGCCTCAGTCTGTTTTTAAATCTTGAGTCATGACTCATGTTTGGCAAATTATTGAATGCAGGGATGCTGCACTGCAAAAACACAACATCTTACCAACTTTAGGTCTAGTTTCTAGTGAAAATATCTTATTACACTTGAAATAATACAAACTAACTTAAAAGTAACTTTTCAGCACAATCTTTAGGCTTGTTTTAAGTAAATAATTCCTTGATATTGATGAAAACATAGTAGTTCAGTCTAAATCCATCAATAACCAGTGAAGGTAAAACTTGAATCAGTTTTACTAGCAGAGAATCTCAGAAACCATCATGAGACAGAAAGCTCTCTAAATGGAGCTGAAAGACTCCCATGTTCCAGTTCTCAGTGTGTCTGCTCCTCTCTTTCCCTCTCTGTCTCCTCAGCAGCAACATTTGTAGTGAATGTGACCCAGAGCAGCTATGAGGCAGAGGAGAACCACAGCATCACTCTGGAGTGGACCTTCACCACCAGGACTCAGGGATCCTACAGGGAACTGTTTGTCATCTGTGAACTCAGAACCCTAGAAAAGATAAGAACACTGTATGTGTATCGAGGTGGTTTTGAGATTCTAGGGAATCAGGATGAACAGTTTTCAGGACGAGTCCAGAGTGACAAAGACGTCCTCAGAGAAGGACGAATCAGACTCCATGTGTCCAGACTGAGGACTGAAGACTCTGGTCTGTATCTGTGTGTAGTGAAAACTGAAGATGGATTTGGATCGGCAGAATGTCGGCTCAACGTCTCAGGTGAGATCTGATGTCCTGCGTCTGTTTCAGACTGATGTGGTCACCTCTGTTTTTAAGAAAAGTGACTTCTAGTTATTGATGGATGACGGTTCTTAGCCTTCCTAAGAAAACTCACACTGAGGTGGACAGGAGGCTCCAACTGATTGTCAAAGCTAGAAAACAGTAAGATAGACGCTCCTTTCATTCTGGCTGTAGAACAATGAACAAGACATTCATTCTTGCAGACTAAGGGGTTATTGCAGTATGATGCTTTTCTGGTCAACGTGTGTTTTGTGGATCTGGGGAAGATATTTTGTCCCACTGAGAGAAGAGAAGGTGTGTGGATTATAAAGATTATACAATCCTTATATGCCCAAAGCAACAGCTGTGCCACATTCTCATTACAAAGTTAAGCCTGTTTCCACTGAAAGACTTTGGATTCTGTCAGGGCTCCATCTTGTATCAAATCCTGTTTGTGGTGTTTATACAGAGACACAGTCATGGAGAGCAGAGAGTCTGTTGGTCCTGTTGGCTCCTTCAGGATCTCCAGAAGTTAAGCTGCTGAGGATAAAAGAGACTCAGTTCCTCCTCAGAGCTGCAGTTTCTAAGCTTCCAACTCACAGAGCTGCCCTCCTCCATGACTCCCACATTCAGCTCCTTCAGACTAGCCTGCAGCAATTAGCAAACACCTGAAGGAAGTCTGAGCTCATTGCTACTATTCAGTGAAATGCTAGTAAAAACGTTGCTAAAGGGTTAATAGAGGAGCCATGTTATGATGACTTCCTGAAGTTTCAGAAACAGCAGGAGCTTCTTAAAGAGACAGAAGAGGGCGAAGCATTTTAGTGAGGGATTATTTGTTCTTTACTCTCACAGAAGCACAAACAGGAGCATCTAGAAATAAGACATTGACAACAGTCACTAATAAAGTGGATAGTGAACATGTGGTATTTTATAATTTAATTAGCATTTATAGGGCTGGATGATGTGGCTGAAAAACATATGATATAGACATTTTATACCTGCCAAGTTTGGTGAGTCTTCAGATGTTAAGGCCTCCAAAAAACACTTAATTTGACAGAAGCATGAAATAATGATGAACTCTGATTAGGCTTTGGCAGAACTTTGCTGCTCAGGCCTAATGGAGAAAATGGAGCCTCTGCTCCCGGTTTTTAAAAGTGGTAGAGATACCAGCTGTTCTATATCGACTAAAGGGTTAAAACTGTTAAGATGTCCTAACATTTTCTTCCAGTAGGATATCTGTTTGTTATTTATAATGAGTTAAACATGAGTAATTTCTATTTTCCAGAGGTAGATAAGAAATGAGTAGACATACATTAGTAAACAAAAGAAGAAAAAAACCCAAATATTTATTTTGAAAAACCTCTTAATGGAATATCTAAATTTTTTTCACAATTGTAATGATCCTAAAGGAGAATAGATGTGAATGTTAGCTGAACAACAAACAGGATGTTATCAGAAATATTAGTATTAAAGTTTTTTTTTCAATCTTTGTTTCTTCTTCTTCCAGATAAATATAAGCTGGTTGGTCATGAGCCGATACATGCAAAGGTTGGAGACGACGTTATTCTGCCGTGTCATGTGGAGCCGCAGTTTGACGTGACCGATCTTACAATCATATGGAGATTCAAGGATCATATAATACACTTGCATCACAGTGGAAGTAAAGATGACAAATCTCCAGACCCAGAGTACTCAGGCCGAACATCTATGTTCTATAATGAGTTTAAAAAAGGCAACATTTCCATCAAACTGACCAAAGTAACCAAGGAGGATGAAGGGAATTATATTTGCTTTGTTCTGGAAAGTCAAGTCAAGAAGGGAAATGTTGCTTTAAATGTTGGTGAGTTATAGAAAATTAAGATAATGTAAGACAAACTGCATAAATTTGTTGATGTCTTTAACAATTCATGTAATTCCTCAACAGATGGAAATGGAGCCAAATGCGACAGAACTGATCCTGGAGGTAAATATTTTTAATAATCAGTGGTTTCTGAACTCTGACTTAGTTTTAGACATTTTTTGTTACCTGCAGTGATTGCAGCTCGTTGGGTTGAATATTCATCTTCCAGCTTTCCTTTGTCACATGTTGATGTGTCTTTGGGCAAAGCAGAGAACTCCTAAAATTGATCTGCATATAGATGAATGAATGTGTGTGTTAGTGACAGTGAATGAGTCAGCAGTGTGAAGCACTTTGAGAGATCAGCTTGACTGGAAATACTTTAGATAAATTCAGTCCATTTATGTTTTACTTTTTCAGATTGAAATGGTGAGAATAACAATAAGACAGTCTTGACTAAATTTACTTTCTAAATTTACTGTCAGAAAAATGTGGATAAATGAGGAGAAAGCTAACAAATGTTTGTTTCTTTATAAACAGGTTGATTTGAACACTGACCTCTAACTGGATAATAAATATTAGTTATAAGTTCATATAACCAGGTTTCCTTGGACAAAACTTTGAGTAAATAAAATTAATTCTCTTCTTTTTGAACACATGGTGACTGACCATTGCTATGGTGTGAAAACTTAAATATTATTTGAGTAGATGAACATAAAACATCTTCAGAAATCTGGAATGAAGGAACCAAAGAAAGAACCAAACCAGTGGAGATCCACAGCTGTTTTCCTGATTTAATCTTCCTGCTTTTGCTGAAGCTTTTTCTTTGACTTGTGTCTTAAAAAACATCCACAGTTGGTGTCACCATTAAAATAAAACATGTGAATTAACCTTTAAGATCACACACAGCGATGACATCATCCAGGCTCATCAGTATTAGTCTCTATAAACTTATGAATTTAAAGAAAGTGACAAAACTATCATACTGACATTAAAGACGTATTTTTCTGTTCTTCCTAAATGACCTGAAAAAAGATTTAATGCGATTTAATGTCAGACAGAAAAAATAATAAAGTTCCAGTTTCAGCTGTGGTTCAGTAAATAGAGACACAAGGAGAATCTAGTTTTAAAGTTTTAATCCTACAAATAAAGAACAAAATATAATTTAGTGAAACAAACAAACCTGTTTTTCCTCTTTGTCACAGGATGGATTATTGGTCTTATTTATGGAATATCAGCCAGCATCGACATCTTCATCATCACCATCGTCATCAGCGCCGTTCTATGTTACTGGCTATATAAACCACTAGATACACCAAGTAAGTCATTCTTTTTCCTTGCAGGTTTTAGGTGAATTTCTGTTCGTCTCCATACAGGAATATTAACAGAAACTACAAATCGATGTGAATCATCAGTGATGCAATGCAAATCATTTGATGTGGTGAATGTGAGAATCTGCTGAGGTACAAAACAAACTCAAATGTTCATGAGGAGATGAGGCAAGACAACATCAGGGGTCAGGAGGTAGAAGGCGACCCTGAAGAGGAAATCTATTAATGACCTGAGCCCTGAATTTACAGACCAGAGAGACGTGGAGAGAGGAGGAGAACCACCTGGAGACCTGATCAGAAGGCCCATGGCTGAAACACTGTGGAAGAAAGGTTATGCAGCTGTTACATATCAATATATCATATGTCTATATATATTTGTCAAATGTGTTTGCATGTAATTAAGAAAAGAAAAAAAGAGAAAAAAAAATCAAAGATGTAAGAAAACAACCAATTATGATCTATGTCTTCTTTTAGATTTGTTACTTTTGACTCCACATGTTGATGAAACATTTTTATCAGTCAAAAGCTGCTCTGGAAAATTAAATATTATCACCTGATTTATAAAGTGTTAAACTAAATATTCACCGATGTCTATTTTCTATTGTATAGTTTTTCCATCTCAAAGCAACAAGACTCAACAGGAACAAAGGACAAATGATAAAGGTATGGAAACAGAACAACTCCTGAATAATATCTTATGTCAATTCTTTTCTTTTTTTATCAAACAACTGATTGATAAAAAAAAACTAATCAGGTCTGTAATCACTGAACATCAAAGCTGAGCATCAAACCAGGAAACTGAACTTTCTTACATCAGACCAATAAAACATTAATACAGAATTAGGGCTTAATGTAAGACATTTTATACATTTGTAGAAGTTGTATTCAAAAGGTTCTTTTAATCCGACAAGCCTCATGTGAATATACATTACATTTTCAATCAGATTTTATTTGTGTAGCACATCTCAGCATCAAGGCATTTCAAAGTTCTTTACATCATTGAAAACAAAAATACAGAGTAATAAACAACCAAAAACTAAATAAAAATCAAAATCATTAAAACCCTTTTCTAGCCCTTTAGAACTTTAGTTAAAACGCCGTTTAACTGGGACTCTAACCCTGATTTAGCCATAAGCGACTCTGAACAGGTGGGTTTTTAGTTGAGATTTAAAGGCACTCAGTGTTTCAGCTGTTTTACAGTTTTCTGGAAGTTTGTTCAAAATCTGTGGTGCATAGAAACTGAATGCTGCTTCTCCTCGTTTGGTTCTGGTTCTGGATGCAGAGCAGAACCTCTTTAGGTCCAAAGATAATAACTTCAGTTTTGTTTCTGTTCAGCTGGAGAAAGTTTTGGCTCATCCACTCATTGATCTCTCTCAGCTTTAGCACAGAGAGATCTGGTATTTGAAAGAGCCAGTTTAAGTGACTTGGAGGCTGAAAGTTCTTCAGTCTGAGGTTTGAATTAAGGCCGCTGGTTTTTGTAACTTTTCTTGTAGTGATCCGGACAGGTAATGTCCTGCTATGTGGTGCCGGGGGGGCAGACACATTCTGGAGGAAGACCTGTGTAAAGATAATATCTGGACCCCGGTCTCAGACCTCAGAAACGCAGAGAGGATCCTCTGGGAAGTCAGAGGCAGGTGGCTTAGATGAAGTGAGGTCTGCTATGTTAGCACTAAGGAGTTTCGTGGCGAGGCAAACCTGTTGATCCATTCCATCCCTAAATTTGACAAACTCTGGTCCAGAAGACATTTCTTCAGAGGTATCATGTGAGTGAGTGTAGGAGCAGAGAGGGAAGGGAGAAGAGGAGGGAGGGGAGAAAAAGGAAGGAGGGGGGATGAGGAGGGGAACCAGTCAAGTGAAGGGCTCCATCCTAGTCAGACATCCTTGAGCCTGTTCTGCTGAAGCGATGGTCACATTGTTGTTCTTGTTGACAAAATAAAAAATGTTTGCAGCGAGCAGCCTTATTCCGTCTTTGTTAAGATTGAGTCCTCTTCTTCCAAAGAGGTGAAAGCGCTGCCAGTAGATCCAGAGGTTATCGATGAAGGTCACTGAGCTGGCAGAGCAGGTTTTAATCAGCCATTTGTTTATCATGCCCAGCCTGGAATGTTTTTCATCTCCCCATTGAGGCGATGGAATTAGACCACTGAGAAATAACTTCATTTTTAATTTTCCCAAAGTGTCCAGAAGAATATTAAAGTCCTTTTTTAGAATCTCTGATTTTTGCTTTGCCAGATCGTTGGCTCCAACATGCACAACTAAAGTCTCCATGTTTGGCTGATCAGTGGTTAGAGAGAGTAAATCAGAAACAGTGTCACCAGGAAAAGAAACCACTCTTGTTTTCTTGGGATTGCAAACATGACTGATTCCATTTACTGTCTCATCTCCAACCATAAGCACTCTTGGCATACCTTTGGTCCTCTTGGTGGTCATTCTGTCCTTCAGAGCTTTGGAGGGTAGATGTGTCGGAGTAGCCTCATTGCTGATGTGTGATGGTGGGTTTTCACTCAGAGGCTCAGGCTGAAGTGCCGAAGATCTGTTTTTCACTGGGATTCCCACGGAGTCGGAATGTTTTGAAGCTTGAGCTGGTCGCGTTGTCCTTGGGGTCGGTGGAGCCGTTTTGGCTCCAGCTGCTTGTTTGCCATTTTATTTCGGAGAAGGTGTTGAGGTTGAAGGAGGTTTTCGGCTCTGAGCCGGCCACTCTGGTTCATCCAGGTGAGGGATTCTCCCCGTTAGTCGTCTCGTGGGATCTGCAGTGTGAGCATTTTGTTCGGCCTGACACCCTGAGCGATCCAGAGTGAGCTGTTTGGTGCGACCTCTCCACTGATTTGAGGAAGAGTTATTTCATTTCCACTGGTAGCGTTGATCTCAAAGTTCACCTCCAGTCGCTGAATCTTCGTTTCTAAAAACTGAAGTCGTTGTAGAATACTGCTGATGTCCTTGGGGTCAGACGGGGACATTTTGCCCTGGTTCAACTTGGAGGTGAAGAAAAGTAACTAAAATAACACAGACAAAGTTATCAGTAAGGAAGAGAGAGCAGGATGAGCTGCTCCTCCTTCAGCTCGGCAGCTGATGATTGACATCATGATCATGTTTCCATCTTCCTTTTGAATATTCCTCAATTTCTGGGTTGTCTTGTTTTGTCAACAAGCATCTGGAAACAAATGAAAGTTTAATCTTTTCAGAAAAAGTCTAAATGCTATTGCTTTATTTTTATTTATTTTTTGATGACTGATGATAATTTTCTTTTGAAAAACTAAAAATGGGAGTTGAAGAAAGACACAGTTCAGTTTTTACTCAAGTCATAATAATAATGTATCAAACAATCAGAGGAAGATGAAGTTACTGAAAAGATTCTGTTTTATGTTTCATAGATGACGGAGGAAATGGAAACTCAGGACATGAAGATGCAGGAACACCTTTACAGGTTCAGGGACAACCAAACCAAACCAAAGTGTCTGAATCCTCCCCCTGAGCTGAAGTCTCTTCAACCACATGTTGGTGTGAAAACTGGTACATGACTGTGCAAAAAAAAATATTTTTGATTATTAGTGCAGCTCCATCTAGTTGATGCATAACGTAACTCCAGCTTCTACTGTAGTATCTATTCTATCTGCCTTATAATCCATTCATAAATATGCCATTCATTGAAGGTGCGCCTTATAGGGCAGAAAATTCAGTGATGAGTCGCAGAGGGAGAAATACGAACTCTAAGATCAGAGCATAAAGAAATGTCTCCTGCATCAACACTCAGTGAGACTTAGAGCTTCTTCAACCAGGTGAATGAATCACCTGTTCATTTGAGTCAGTTATGTGGAAGCAGGGAAACAATCAGACAATGAGTCCAAAAGGCTGAGAAACAATGGTTTACATGAAGTAAATCAAACTGAGAATCATTTTGTCTACCTTTGGACCAGAGTTCTGCTCACTTTGAGATTAATCAATTTGCACTGATATTTATACTTACTAACCTAAAAGCCTTTAAGTTCATCAGCTTGAACTGAATCTGGCTTAATATGGCTGCTTAATGTAGGAATAAATGGCTGCTGCAAAGTTAAAGACTAAATAAAATGGTACTGTTTATGCTCTATACTTGATATTTCCTACTAACATCTCAAATAGCTCTTATTTTGAAAAACAGGCTCTTCAACTAGCAGTTCGTTTTCAATAGCTCTATAATTCAAATAAAAAAATGTGTGACTGTCAATTCAGGATTTTTTTTAAATAACTTCAAAGATAAAAACAAAATACTTTCTACAAAGTAAAGATTTTGGGGCCTGAATTAAAAGGTGTTTGTTAGAACTAATAGTTAAGAATAAAAAGCCATATTTGTAGTGTCCATTTGTTGACTTTTGTAAACAATGTGTGTGATGTCTAAGAGAATCTAATATTTTAAGCATTTTTATTTTGTCTGAATTTTACTGCACATCTCAAAGTAAAACTGGAGGGCGCCCTCTAGTGATTAAGTCAGAGTATTACTCTGACAAATCAAGTCTTTATTGGGGATGTTGATGCCACATTTAATGGAAAATGTGAAACTTTACTGTCCTCAGAACTACTAGAGATCTGTTTATCCTCTAGTTGGAAAAGCTGTTCATTTTATCCTTGACACTATAAGCTGTTGTTCTCACATTAAATATGTTAAACTTCATACAATAAGCTAATATTAGTATTTAACAGACATTATTCAAAGTGCTAAACAATAAAGAGTTAAAAACAATTCAGATCCAACAGATAAAACATCAAGAAAAGCAATAAAATGATAGTATAAGATATAAAACAGAGTGAACATTAGTGACTTTAACTTAGCTTTAAATTAATTCAAATAACTGATGTCTTAAAAGGAAACTGATCCTCATGATGATGGGGAACAAAAGGAGAAAACTTTCTCTACAGACGGTTTCCTCTGGTTTTAGGACTTTTTAAAATTAGTCGATGATAAAAGTCGTCGATGCATGAAGACACAAATGAGTGGATAAGAACCCCTTCATTTTCAAACAATAAAACTTAAATTCATCTAAAAACATCTAAGTTTAGAGATTATCAAAGCCAGTGCCTAATACCTCTTAAATGAGAAGGATTGAACCACACAAACAAACTCTTTACCGTTGCATTTTATGACAGTCGTCAATTTTCAAAGTAAAATTTTGGGACAAGTAGTGAAGTCTCTGAGCTTCAACAACCATAGTTGATCAGTTAGACAGACTTCAAGCTTAGACAAGTCAGCGCAGTTTACAAATATCAAAGGCACAAACCTGCAGATCATCAGCATAACAGTGAAATATTACATTAAACAAGCACAGAAGAAAACCATTAGATTTATTTATATGTATAAAGATTTTTGTGGATAAACTCTATGCTCCACCTCTTGTTTTAATGAAGGGTAATCTGGTCATTTCTAGGCCTGTCACGATGAACGATAAATCAGTCAATCGCACGATAAATTAAACCTATTGACCTCATTTTAATTATTGTCTTTATCGTCTCTTCCTGCCTTTTTTTCTTTCTATTGATGACACTGAATGAAAAAGGCTCAACTCCGGTGCTCTGCACTGACCCTCCCTTCTTCATTTCCTTAGTCCAATTGTCCAGCGCACACTACACGAGTTGTCGGCCCATTTTCAAACCCTGAGAGCCACATTAGCCGACAGAAATCCGAGCGGTTCGGTCTGGTTCGTCGTGCTGTGTGGTGTCCAGCCACATGGGCACAAAATAACGGCTGTAAGTCCAGTTTACTAATTTTAAATCAGGCATTAATCAATGCTTTACTAGAATCTACCTGTGATGCATGTGGCTATAGTCAACGTAAAGTCCTAGCTGAATGAAAATAATTATAACCTATTTATGTCACGGTAACGAAGAACAGCTGAAAACCTACCGGGTTCATCAACTGCGGTAGCAATTTGG
Organism: Poecilia formosa; assembly: GCF_000485575.1. Lineage (NCBI taxonomy): Eukaryota > Metazoa > Chordata > Actinopteri > Cyprinodontiformes > Poeciliidae > Poecilia > Poecilia formosa. The sequence continues at coordinate 4,868 of NW_006800802.1, read as the reverse complement.
CTCCAACTCCTCTCCTTGTCATTTCTATATTCTTTGAAACGTTAAATAAATATTTATGTTGTTTTCACATATCATCTCCGATGTCCGCTGGACTTCGGGTTGCTCTGTTTCAGCTGTTTGGGATTCCCCTCCATAATTCCCCCTCAGAAAGCAGGAGGAGAATCCCGCTTTCTGATTGGCTACCTGTCACATTCAGCGTTAAGCTCCCAGTCGGGGAAAACCCCTGATTTAGATCGGAGCGGCCACGACGATCTACCGCAACTCACCACACACTCAGTGGTGCAAAAAGTGAGTATGCAGCATATGCAACTCACTTTTTGCATATGCATATGCGATTTGTACCCCTCACGCATTGTCGCCTGGGGGGGAGGAGGGGGGAAGTGATCACCGCCCCCCGCAGTCAGGGCCCATCTTACCGCATTCTAGGCCAGAATATTAACAAAGCCACTCAGCTTTCAGAGTTTAATAAACAATGATAAATTACAAAATTGTGAGATACACAATGAAAGCTAAGGAAGTAAGTAAGATATTTTATTGGTAATTTCTTTCTGCAGGTCTATTTTGTTATAGGAAAGTATTGCAATATTCAAACCGCAATTTAGCAAGATATGTAAATCAGAGCTAGACCACCAGATGTATTTTGTCTTTACAGAACTACACTATTAAGATATAAACAAGGGCACAATGCAACAGCTTTTGAGAAAACTTCTTCCTTCGTTGTCCAGAAGGTTTGCCTGATGCAACAGCTTTTCCCCATGAAGGAGTCCTACATGAGGACCCCTACAAAGTCTTTGGGCTCTTGTTTTGATTATATGAAAGTTGGAGTGAAAGTAATGCAGAGTTAATATGCATATTAAGGCATATGTGGCATTTGAACTATTACAATGGCAGCTAAAAACATTTTTAGAGGAGATCTCAAACGTGTGGATCTGAGCTCATGGCCGACTCTGGTCTCTAATCCCAGTGGATAAAAGGAATCTATTGGATTTATATGTAGTGTGCATTTATGTTGAACCATCTAAAAATCCTAAATAAATTCAAGTGCTACAAAAAGCTAGCAAAAACATTGAATAGTGCATCTGTTTGTCATTTAATCACTGAATAAATCCAGGCATTCCTTGATTTTCTTTGGTGTTGAAATCTGAGACATCAAGGTCAGGATTTAACCTGCAGTCCAGGAGAAATACTCAGATGTGAGCCAGAAGAGATTGTATGAAGGTAAAGCCTCAATAGTTCTTTGGTGTTGAAATCTGAGACATCAAGGTCAGGATTTAACCTGCAGTCCAGGGGAAATACTCAGATGTGAGCCAGAAGAGATTGTATGAAGGTAAAGCCTCAATAGTTCATCTATGTTTAAAACTAGAGAAATGTTATAAGACAAGACTGGGTGTCCTTTTTCCAGGAGGGTGCAGTACAAGGTATGAACAGCAGAGGGTGCCAGAAATTGTTCCATGTCATTTCATGTAAATGTTTTATATATGGCTACCAAATTAAAATGTTATGATCAAATGTTTACATTTTAGATTTTTGGAGGTTAAACTTGGACTATCCATGAACGGCTTTAGTGTTGCTAAATACTCCATTCCTTTTCTATATCTGAAGCTCAGTGAAAAGATCACTGGCAAAGATCTAATCAGACATCAGCAACTAGTACCAGCATGAGCTGAGCTTCAGGTGTGAATGATGAGATGGAGATCACTGAAGGAAGGACGAACAAGAAGCTGACAATCTCAGAGACCTGTCAGCAAAATGGACGATTCACCAGGACAATGAAGATCAACAACATTCAGCTTTCAGCCAGAATGACAAACCAACAATCCCACAAAGTTTCTCCAAATCATTCAGTGTATCAGACTTCAACACAGACAGCTCAAACTTCCTGCAGCTTCTTCAGCCTGTTCACGAGAATATTGTGATCCACTGGACCAGAAGCAGAACTGAGATCTAACAGGACAAGTAGAGACACAAGTCCATTATCTGAGGTCATCAGAGAATCATTTTTAAAAGTGCTGTCAGTGCAGTGATGGGCTCTAAAACCAGACAGAAAATCCTTAAACAGTATCGTTTTACTGGTACCACTGTCTTACAGGGTTGGCCCAAAGCATAAGCAAACTAAACAGCCGCTTATGGCCCCAAGGCCACGAAGGGACCCTCTGAGTGGAGTTTATTTTTTTAAATAATAATTTATGTCATTATAATATCAAAAACACACAATTTCACTATGGAGTGATGCAGTTCTTATTAAAGCTACAATTTACAAACATCTACAAACCTCAACCAAATAAGTCCCATATATGAAGATCTTTTCTGTGAGAAGGTAAAAAATAATTTACTTTCCTTACTTTGAATGAATAAACAAATGCATATACTCACCTAATTAGTCACACAAGTATGCACATTGTATTTGTTTTAAGATTACTTTGATAAATTATTATCTGAAAAATATATTCTTTCTGTATTTTATTTTTGGGGGGGGGGTTTGGATGCTATGCCCACTAACACTGATGTAAACATTACATTTTGCTCTTATCAGAAAGGTTCCATTAACTGTTAACATCACAATAAGTTTAAGACTTCATTGTTTCTCCATATAAACATAAGATGTTCAGAGTTGAAGGAGCAAAGGCAACATTTCAGACTGAGGCTTGGTCTTTGACTGGGCCATTCCTCAGTATTCAAACTATTTCTGTGTAGTTTAGCTGAATGCTTTGAGTTGTTGCTTGCTTGAAAATAAATGTTCTCCAAAACTGTTTTTGTTTCTCTTTAACATGCAGAGGAAAATATACAAATTTTAATTAAAGTTATTACCAGTTGCTGCTGACTCATGGTGCCAGAGGCCAAACCAACTCTGTTTGATTATTATTTGCTTTCCTAGAACTGATATGGTGACAATGTTTGCAGTCCAAACACTCATCTCTGAGGACTCCCTTATTCAGTTACATGTTTTTTAACCTGTGATCGCATCACAAGACACAGTTTTATTTAGATTAGTTTTATATAATTTTTGTGAACTTAAATGTCTGTATGTTATGTCCAGTGACGTGCAGTCAGGGGAGGCAGGAAAAATAATATAATAAAACCATTTATATTGCTATTTTCACCCTGTGGTTTGTACTATATCTATTTTTTACTTAGCTTAACCTATTATGATTATTTTTTCTTCAAAATCGCTGGATTTTCGCATTTTCCCATTCAAATGCTCAGAAGCGAAGTCGGTGAGGCAGCAGGAAGCTGAGCCTCACCTGGGATTGATCAGCCTCTCGCTAAATGCACTGGCTGCCATTCTATGGGAGCAGCTCCTCCTGTCTGTACGCCAGCAATAAAATGGCGAAGAAATATTTAATATATGGACTGATTTTCCATAATTTCGCTTATGTATACAATACACAGTGTTTTTTTGTCACCAGCTGTGTTTGTATCGTGTTTTGTGTGAGGAGGAGCGATCAGAAACGGCAGAAAACAGACTCCTGGGGAGGCAGGCAGTTCTCTTGCCTCATGGCAGGGGGCGCTCATGATCCCAGATAATGTGACTGCACAACTGCAGAGTAAGACTCAGTGAGCTAGCCATGGAGCTAGCCACACAGTAAGTAAGTAAAGTACAGCGATATATTTGTTTTCTCATCTCTTCCAACGTAAACATGAAAGACTACATTTCTACACTTTAACAGTTTTCTAAAGTGGATTTTCAATTGAAGCAGGAGATAATAACTAAAGGAAAACCAACACCGGACTGAAAGTTTTGCTTCGAGAGTTTGACGATTCTTAAACGGAGTAGAAAAGACATGCGGAGGATAGACTTGGCTTTGGATGAACGGATATTTTTGTGCAGAATTAGCGGTGCATGAATTTCATTGGCAAAACAGCAATAAGATGTTTTTGTTTATTTTTTTTATGAAATGTGCGTTTTGTGGGCTACAGTTTGTGTCTAAATAATTCAGTAAAGTAGAAGCGGTAGCTAATCTACCACAGCAATAATTGATTAATTAAACATTAAGCCTAAAACGTACTACAACAACAGACTAAATGTTCTGTTCTGTGTGTAAAATTCTTGAATGTTTTTTGGTGTTAAATCCTAAATCATGAAGTGGCATTGTTGTCAGTTGCTATGGCAACGAGTCTGCTTAGCTTAGCAAATACAGATCACTTTGCTGTGGATCATAGCACGAAATTAATTCCTACATTTTTAAGTTTCACTGAGTTAACGCGGCTCTGGATGGCATCTAAAAGATTCGTCTTTTTGCCCTCCAGCGTTGTATGCCTGCGCGAAATTTCCGTACGTCCAATAACATGCATGGTGTCTATATAGTCCTAAATCGGTGCCTCACCAGCAATGAACCTCACCGCACGTCACTGGTTATGTCCAATAATCCACTGAGGGTTTTGAGAATTATTTAATGAGAAACATTTCCATGTTACTAATTCATTTAATTCAAACTATGGATTACCATTTAGTTTGTCAAGTTATTATTTAAGATTAAATGTTTTAAGTGTATTTTTAACATTACGTCCAGTTCATGAGTCTTTTCTCCTTTATTTCAGATAGAATAAACAGAATATGACCAACATATTCTCTAACCAAAAAGTGTGCTAATCATAATCTAGACTAGTGGTTTCCAAACTATTTCTGGGCCCACCCCCTATGGCTTACAAATAGCTGTCTGGTTGAACGATGTGTGTGAGCGAAGGGGGTGGGGGGTGAATTCTCAGAGACTCCGTTATACTCAGCTCCTGCTCCAGACGAACAAGGAGGGAGGTGGGGGGAATCAACTTTTTTGGGGGCAAAATGAATCGTAGCTGAACATAGACAACATCGGTAGCCTACAAGCTACTTGTTAACAAGCTTAAGGTTCTGTATTGATATTAGCTAG
>NW_006800801.1:80444-82377 GCF_000485575.1 Poecilia formosa | reverse complement strand
GAGTCACCAGCCTCAGAAATCGCAGGTTAACAGCAGCTCAGATTAGAGACCAGGTCAATGTCACACAGAGTTCTAGCAGCAGACACATCTCTGCAACAACTGTTAAGAAGAGACTGAAGGAAATCAGGCCTTCATGATAGAATAGCTGCTAGGAAACCACTGCACAGGCAACAAGCAGAAGAGACTTGTTTGGGCTAAAGAACAAAAGGAATGGACATTAGACCAGTGGAAATCTGTGCTTTGGTTTAATGAGTCCAAATTTGTGATCTTTGGTTCCAACCACCGTGTCTTTGTGTGACGCAGAAAAGGTGAACGGATGGACTCTACATGCCTGGTTCCCGCTGTGAAGCATGGAGGAGGAGGTGTGATGGTGTGGGGGGGCTTTGCTGGTGACACTGTTGGGGATTTATTCAAAATTGAAGGCATACTGAACCAGCATGGCTACCACAGCATCTTGCAGCGCCATGCTATTCCATCCGGTTTGCATTTAGTTGGACCATCATTTATTTTTCAACAGGACAATGACCCCAAACACACCTCCAGGCTGTGTAAGGGCTATTTGACCAAGAAGGAGAGTGATGGGGTGCTGTGCCAGATGACCTGACCTCCACAGTCACCGGACCTGAACCCAATTGAGATGGTTTGGGGTGAGCTGGACCGCAGAGTGAAGGCAAAAGGGCCAACAAGTGCTGAGCATCTCTGGGAACTCCTCCAAGACTGTTGGAAGACCATTTCAGGTGACTACCTCTTGAAGCTCATCAAGAGAATGCCAAGAGTGTGCGGAGCAGTAATCAAAGCAAAAGGTGGCTACTTTGAATATAAGGCGTATTTTCAGTTGTTTCACACATTTTTGTTAAGTATATAATTCCACATGTGTTAATTCATAGTTTTGATGCCTTCAGTGTGAATCTACAATTTTCATAGTAATGAAAATGAAGAAAACTCTTTGAATGAAAAGGTGTGAACTGTACTGTATATACATATATATTTATTGTTATGTAGTATTTTTCTCCATTCTATAGGGATTTTCCGGTTCTAAATCTTGTTGCAATATAATAAAAATAATCCTAAAGTAGCATAATAATGCACATACTAGTATTCTAATTTGGAGGTTGGTGGGGGTTATTAGTCACTTTTTGTTAAATACACTTCTGTATCTGTTTGCTCTGCTTTATCTCCATGTTCCATGTTTATTGTGAATAACTGCCGTGTATAACTGTCTCCATTGTTCTGTTTTTATGGAGACTTTGGGTGTTGCTTTGTTATGGGTTTATTTTTGGGCATGGTTTGCAGGGAAGTCCATCTCAGCTCTTTATGGTTGTTTTTATTTTCATTTTCTTAAATGGTTAATACCACTGTAGACCCCGGTATGGCAGGACCAGGCACTTCTCTTCGTTTAATTAACTGGAACATCAAGGGCATGGGTCACCTTGTTAAAAAATCAAAAGTTTTCTTTTCCCACCTTAAGCGGTTAAAACCCTCGGTAGTGTTTTTACAAGAGACTCATCTGCGCATTAAGTATCACAATAGGTTACGTTGCTCTTGGATGAATCAAGTTTTACATTCAGATTTTAATTCTAAATCAAGAGGAGTAGCCATTTTGATTAGAAAAACAGTACAATTCTTGCCCACTGATGAATAGCTGATAAATATGGCAGATATGTGACGGTTGCTGGAATATTAATGCAGAAAAAAGGTTCTTCTGGTAAACAAATATGCTCCAAACATTGATGATGCTGAGTTTGCAAATAGATTATTGAGCAGCCTCCCGTTTTTGGATTCTCATTTGCTAATTTTAGGGGGTGACTTAAATTGTGTCATTGATCCAGAGTTTGCTGGGTTCCGGGGTTTTGGAATGGCTGTTGTCAGTGTTTTCCACTAGCGGGGGCCTTGAGGCTGTTACCACCTGAGGGCGTGTGTCAGCATATGCTGA
>NW_006800801.1:77597-79760 GCF_000485575.1 Poecilia formosa | reverse complement strand
AATACTTGTTTGTGGTTTTGAAGAAGTTCGGATTCTGTGATGCATTTGTTTCTTGGATTCGTCTCCTCTATGCATCTCCCAAAGCCAGTGTCCATACTAATGATATTCACATTATTTTTCTCTTGGGCGTGAAACACGTCAAGGCTGCCCGTTGTCACCTTTGCTTTTCATTATTGCAATTGAGGTTTTGTCTATCGGATTGCATGCATCTCCCTCATTTAGAGGGATTTTTCGAAATGGAACAGAATATAAATTGTCCTTATGTGGATGATCTGTTGCTATTTTATCTAATCCTGCTACTTCTGCCCCCACTGTCTTGCGCATCTTAAATAATTTCAGCTCCTCTTCAGGCTACAAATTGAATTTGGAAAAGAGTGAATGCTTTCCTATAAACACTACTGCTTGTGGTCTTCAAAATTCTGACTTTCCATTCAAACTTAGTCTCACAGGATTTAAAAATCTTGGAATAAATGTGACACGTTCTTTATCTGACCTTGCTTCTGCTAACTTTTCACGTCTTATTACAAAAACAGCGTCCGATTTCCAAAGTTGGCGTAATCTTCCTCTCTCCCTTTTGGGCAGGAATAATGTCAAGATGAATGTTTTACCTAAATTTCTTTTTTTATTTCAGTCTGTTCCTCTTTTTATGCCAAAAATCTTTTTTGATTCTTTGTTTAGGTTGATTAGTGGCTTTATTTGGAAAGGGAAGCCTCCTCGAGTTCGTAAAACATTATTGCAAAGATGTAAACTTAGTGGTGGACTTGCATTGCCTGATTTTCAATCCTATTATTGGGCTGCTCACATACAAAAAATTAGTTATTGGTTAAAATCCTCCAGTTATCCTTAGTGCAAATTGGAGCCATCTTTGTGTACTGGGTCTTCATTATCTGGTCTAAATTTTTCTTCATTTCCTACAAAACCCTCTTTATACACTAATCAAGTTCTTCTTAGTACACTGAAAATCTGGTTTCAATTTAGAAGGCGCTTCAAGTTTGTTACTGCCTTATCTTTATGCCCCTTGACTAATAACCATTTGTTTCCTCCATCTCTTTCTGATCCATCATTTTCAGTTTGGTATGATAGGGGTTTAAAACAAATAAGAAACCTATATACATCCGGAGTATTTGATAGCTTTGCGAATTTATCTTCCAAATACAGTTTACCTGGTACGCATTTGTTTTGTTACTTACAAATTCTGAATTTTGCCTCTAAATGTTTCCCAAATTTTCCTTCTATACCCCTTGAACAGCCCTGGGAAAAGATTATTGCATATAATCCACTTCAGAAAGGTATGATTTCAAAGGTTTGTATCTAAGGGTTGATTCTAATGTCAAAGTTAGAAATGCATGGTATAAAGAGTTGGGAATCCAGCTGACCAAAGATATTTGGGATGACGCCATTGACAGAATTCGATCTTCCACATCTTGTGCTCGTCTTAGTTTGATTCAATTTAAAGTTGTACATAGGATTCATTTCTCTAAATCTAGGCTTTCTCAGATTTAACCGGATGTTGTGGATATATGTGATAAATGCAAAGGCTCCCTGTGAAATCTTGGCCACATGTTCTTTCTTTGTCCCAAATTATATAATTTTTGGTCTAATTACTTCTCTTCTGTTCTTAACGTAAATTTGCAACCTAGTCCAATTGTTGTCATATTTGGTATCCTCAGCTCTACTTTAGTGCTAAGTTCTGCTCAAATGGAAATTGCTGCTTTTACATCTTAATTGGATAGACGTACTTTACTATTACACTGAAAGTCTGATAAATCTGCCTCACTATCCCTCTGGGTTAAAGACATGATGTTTTTTTGAAGCTTGAGAAAATCAAATACACCCTTCTCTACACAAAAGTTTTACCAAAAATGGCAATGTTTTCTTTCCTATTTTTCAAACTTGGAAGTTTTGCCCAACTGAAGGTGCCTGCCGCTGAAGTTTGTTTTGGTTATAAATATGGGTAGTCATATCTGATTAATGATATATTTATTTTCTTTTTCATCAGGTTGACTTTGAGTTGAGATGGAAGGGGAGGTTGGTTTGTTTGTCTTTTTTTTAGTTATATTGTTTGATTTTTCTTTTCTTGAAACTGCTGGATAGTAATTTTGGAACTTTTATTTTTGTTTTTGTCCAATGTTTCATCAGTATTGTATTGAGTGTAATAATTAA
>NW_006800801.1:63984-76555 GCF_000485575.1 Poecilia formosa | reverse complement strand
TATATATTTGTTTTCCTTCTTTTGGCTCTAGTAAATAAAATAAAATATTTATTTGAGATAACTTGGTCAAAAAACAACTCCTGAAGATTCAGGTACCACCTTTGCCTCCCCCAAAAGCATGAACTTCTAGCTTTAAGAAATTCACTGTCAAATCTGAAGAAACATATGTAAGTTAAGTTGCTAAATGCTATCTGACTTTTGGGTGTGAATTTGATTTAGTTTAGTGAAGTTTTATGTAACCTTACCAACCTTCTTGTAAAAATCGACTGCAATAAGTAAATACAATTAAATTCTTATAAGCTAGCGTTAACTGGCCAGTAACACTGATTACTGCGGTCGGAGGCACATGGAGCGCAGGATCTCCTGCCATGAATGTCTCAGGTAACGTTAAACTCCTCCACGTCCTGGTTATTGAATTAATGTTAGTGCCATGTCATATTAACATTTACAATTATATTCAATAAATTAGAATATGGGTTCCAATGAGGCTCGTTTATCAGATTTTGAAAGCAACTTAGGCAGGTGATAAACATATTTTTATTAGGCCTACATTTCTGCATTAAGTTTTTTTTATTGGTCGCAAACTAATCAGAAATGTCATGTTTTCATTAGCTGTAAGCAACAAATTAACATTTACAAATAAAATGGGGAATTAATCTGTACGATGTATTTAACTTGTGAGCTGAGTTACTGAAATACATTAACTTTTAGGAAATATTCTAATTTATTGAAAATAACTGTAGTTAAGGACTGCTGGAGTGATGTTGGCTCAGAGATAAACTTTCACACAGTGTTAGCTACTACCCTGTTCATTGAGGCAGGGAGGAGTAAATGACAGAGGGATAAGTAAATAACATCTGAGACGGTGTTTCCCACAGCTGGAGACACCTTAGGTCTTGAAATATCGTTTCTGAAAATATATAATAAATACATAGTTGCATTTCATGTTAAAATGTTCATTGACAGAGGGATTTTTATTTTTTTAAACCAGCTTTAATTTTGTTTGAATCAAATACAACATGGTGCATTTTTTTAAAATTACAGTTTATTTCCTAATTCTATGAGAATTGATTTAAATGATTTGGTATAGCTAAATTCTCATCCATTCCTGACCATCTAGCTGCCGTTTTTTTTTTTTGTTCCAATTAAGTATGGGACATCTGTTAACACAGTCTACTGAATGATCCAAATCAGGTTTGCCACCACATAGTTGGAACAAAAGCCTGCAGCCACTCTGCCCTTTCGGAGAGATCAGTTTGAGATCATTGCTTTAAAGAGCCCACCCTTTCTCATCTCCAGCAATACCTTGCAATGACTGCAATGGCCATCAAAAAGAAAGGATCTGACTCCAGTGAATGTGCTTCAACCAACAAGCAGAGAAAACTCAAGGAAAACAGTAGAATTTCTCAGAAGAAATCACCATGAGGTGACAAACTTTATTATCCATGGTTTCCACCCTTTTGAAATAGTGGAACAGTCAGGATTTTGAAGCCTTGTGCAGCAGCTTCAGCCTAACTCCACTGTGATGTCTCGTTCAATAGTTCGAACCATGATTGAAAAAAACTACAGCTGAAATGAAGGCAAATCTAAGGAAAAGGGCAGCAAAATATCAAATACACAGCTACAACAGATTCCTGGACTTCACACCGGCATAGCTTTATTGGAGTTACTGCTCACCGGATAGACCCTGAATGTCTTGAGAGATCTTTGGTAGTTCTTGCATGCAGTCCCTAATGGAAACAACATTAAGGAGACATCTAGTTGAGCCACCAAGTAGTTCCACCAAGTAGTGGAAGTGAATGACAATGAAAAAGATGACATTCTGGGAAGTGGAGGTAGAGGGTATTGAAATTGCTTATTGTTGATTATTGTTCAGAATATCAATAACCAAAGCATCATAGCTGTGTCTGCCATGTGCTTAACCTGATCTCAGCAATGAATATCACCAAAGCAAACTCAAATGAGACCTACAAAAAGCTTTCACATGCAGCGTTTGCCACGTGTGGGGGTCTGTGGAACAAGAGTGCTTGATCCACAGTAGCTGCTGTGGTAACTGAAAGAGAGTGCAAGCTTCAACTCATCTGCCCCAATGGTAGCATTCAATTCGCAGGGGACAATGTTGGTTTGCATAGTGTGTTTGCCTTTGTAGAATTATTTGGGACTCAATATTGCAGTCGTCTTTGGTTCTTTGAAAAAGACAGTTTTCAAACTGTATCTTCTAAAGATGATCCAAACGTTGTTTTAAGAACTGTTCATGGGTATAAACACTGTCAGACTGTACAAACAGATCCTAGATCCTTTATGTATGTGGTGTGAAACATGTTAATCAGTTTAATTCACATAAGTATTTCAACAAAGCCAAAAACTTCTCTATAGATATAATACATGATATTCTAGAGGGTTTGGACAATTTGATGTGAAACTGATTCTGAAAAACATTCAAGGTAACTTCCTATGTGCTAAACAAGTTGCTAGTAGAATATCTGCATACTACAGTTTCAATCAGCAGCAAAACGTCCATCCACGTCAACAGATTAGAGGTAATGATTTGGGGCTGACACCCATTCAGTCTAGGTGCTTGTTATGCAATATGCCTCTTTTTGCTGGATTGATTGAGACAGACAATTAACACTGAAATTTTCTACTTTTGCTTCTACATATTAACATGCTATTTCCACCAGTCTTGTCACGACACATGTCAATGTACCTCAAACAACTAATCATTAATCATCATCAACTACTCATGCAATTATTTCCTGAAATACATTTCTAGCTGAAGCATCACTTCATGATGCTTTACCCTTGTAGCATAACCCTAACCCAAACATAATTTCTTCAAGAAATAATTAAAAAAACATCAAGAAACAGAAAAGATGGTGACACCTAAAACAGGGTGAAGAAATTGCTGAAAAATTTGGAATTGTGTTTCATGTACCGAGGCAGAATGTGAGATGCCTGTATTTTGAAAGATTTAAATGATTGTAGTAAAAGATGACAGTATTTTTTTTCTCTGTAGAAAATTGCTAGAATGTGTTTTAAAAACCATTATCACACCCTCAAGGTCAAGCATGGGCCAGAGAAGATTCTAAAAGTGTTGCACATAAATGATCCATTTGATGTTCAACATAAAACCAGCTTCAAATTCAGTAAGGTATGACATATTACGCCTTACATGTTTTTCCATTTTATGCAGACCTAGGATTATTGTGCTAGTGGATTCCTTATCAGTTTGAAGTTAACTATTAATGTTCATGTGTTTTTGAGATCAGCTGCTTGGCACGGCAGGGACACCTGAAACCATTTACCTCGAAAGTTTTATTACAATTGACTTGAAGCCCTGAAATATAATGGCATTTATACAGTGTTACTGCAGCATTACTAAAAGTTGACAACGGATCTTTAAAATATGCTTTTGTTAAATAAAGTGAAGTTTTCCTGTGGTAATTTTATTTTACTCAATTGTACATTTTTCTTCAGTTCAGCATTTAATACCATTGTCCCAGAGAAGCTGATAGTGAAGCTCCATGACCTGGGACTTTCATCATCAATGTGTGTTTGGATCAGGGTCCTTCTCAGATGGTGAGAATAGGGGACTGAACATCATCCACCCTGGTTTTGAATACAGGCACACCACATGGCTGTGTACTTTTTCAGGTTCTTTTTGCACTGTTGTTGGCTGTGTAGCCATCGACTCCTGTAAAAGGGTTCTAAAGTTCACAGATGATACCACAGTAGTGGGTCTGATAATAAACAATGATGAGACCCTGTATAGCGATCGCTATACGTCGATCAATCGCGGAAGGTTTTGAGTCGATCTCGGCAGATGACAATCTGAATGCCACCAGGATGCTGAGACCAGCACTTCCTCTTCTGATAGGCTTATCAAAAATATTCACTAAGATCCTAGACGTTTGTAGCTTCATTAAAAAAGAATAATTATTTAAAAAAAAATCAACGAGATGTGTTAAAATTAATAATCTCAGTAATTATTGTTTGAACAAGGTGTTGCGCAATTCAGTGCGTTTCGGTCCCATCAACAAAAAAGAAAAAGAAGGCGACTCAAAGACCGACTGACGAGCAGAGCAGGAGTTTAAATGAGCTACTCAACCACCGCTATGTTCATGAGAGGCTTATTAATAATCGAGGAATAAATATCAAGCCTGGAAACCTGATATTGTAACGACTGAATGTTGTGTTTTTAATGTAATCTCTGCTTGGCTTGCGGGCGCAGGTTGTTGCCACGGCAACAGGTGTGCTTAAACTCCAAAGAGACAGAAAGTAAAAAGGTAGGAGTGGTTTAGAGTTGATCACCTGTTCGGGTTGTTTTACCTTTGTTTACCTTTGCTGTGGCTCATCACACCCGCTGTAGTTTCTGAATGTTCAATAAACGACAAAACTTGGACTAATTACCTCGTTCTTTGTGAGTATACGTCACAACAAACATCAAATAGGATAAATATATTTCATTAAGTTTTAACTAATTCTACAGCGAAAATTATGTGAAATTAAATTAATTATATCCCGACTTCAGAAGATTTGCCTTTACATTTACTGGGCTCTTTGGTTCCTCCTATCAGTCTGTAGTTTCTCATATTGAGGTCATCAAACCAAATTTCAGATCTACCATGACTGACCGACACCTGCTGGCCTCAGGTTTGCAACCAGCTTCTGACTGAGAAACCAGTAAGCTGCTCCCAGTGTCAGAATCTCATTGAGGAAGAATCTGCATCAGGTTTTCTGTCACTTTATTATTTCTGCTACAACTGATGCATATTCGCATATAAAATAAGTCAACAGAGTTTAATTTGCAATTTTTATGTCTTTGTGTCATGAGGTAGATCTCAGGCGGCTGGTGAGAGAAAAAGTAGATCTTGCTCTCAAAAAGTTTGGGCACCCCTGCTGTATAGGAAGGAGACCTCTTTTCTGATGAGGAAGACACAACATAGACTCTTCTTCCTCAGGAAACTGAAAAGGTCTGGGGTCTGGAGTCTCTGCTCAGCTGCTCAAAAACTTCTGTAGGGCTGTTATCGACAGCATCCTCTGCCTCAGTATGACTGTGTTGTACGGCAACTGCACAGTCCAGGACAAAAAAGATGTGGTTAGCGCGGTGAAAACTGCCCAATGAATTGTGGGAGTCGGTTACCAAACCTGAACTTAATTTAACCCTTTCATGCATAGAAGTCACTGAACTGGACAGCTATCTAAAAGCCATTTTCTTGGGTTTCTTATGGAATTTTATGTTATAAATGCACACAGACCACTGAAGTGGGCACGCATCATACTATACACTATCAACTACTGGCCATCCACTGCAATTGAAAGAAATTTTTTGTTAAATACGATATGGCAGACAGACAAAAAAGCATGCCGTCCAACCTAGTCCTTCCTTCTACTGTAGAAGACTCTTGCAGGTAAAAAAATATATTGTGACATCAAGTAACTCCTAAAAACTTATACTACTGATGTGTTTTCCAAATAACTGTATTTGAAGAAAATTAAAACTGATCACCTAGAAGAAAAATCCAAGAATCCTCTGCTGTCTGGGAAACGGTAAAAGTACATAAAAGCTACAACCACACAGATAAGGAACAGGTTTTTCTTTCTCAAGGGCTGTGAAATCCATCTGTCCACCTTCCAACCCTTATATAACTTTGTTATTGCAGTTTTCCTTTTCTTGTAAATATTATTGTTTATTTAGTGCACAAATATATGTGCATATTTTCTACATTTATCAAGTTATCCTACTAAGTTGCAATTTTTTTTGAATCAGAATTAGCTGTTTTTAATCATTGTAAACTTGGCCTTCGGTACAGTGTCTTTTCTAGCTTTTCTGTTTTCTGTCTCTTTTCTAGATTGACTGTCTACCTCAGTCAATCTACATCAGGGCCGGCATCCTGCATGTTTTAGTTCTCTGCCTGGTTTAGCACACCTGCATCAAATGATGGCTCATTACAAGGCCTAAGGAGAACACTGACTTGATGAGGAGAATGTTACAACCACTAGGGAGTGAACTAAAACATGCAGGATGCTGGTCCTCAAGGACCGACTTTGGACACCCCTGATCTACATCTTTCCACTGACTGCTGATACACCTGAATTTCTCCACTATCAGACAATAAAGGATATTTATTTTGTATTTCTATATTTCTGTGTCTTGTAAAGCTGTGAAATGTTGATATCTTAATGACCTTAAGATGTTTCACTATTTTATCCTACCCATGTTCCAAACAGGGGCTGTTCCTCAGCTTCATGTTACTAAACTGTGCTGTGACCGGGCTTTGCAGCAGCAGCTGCTGATATATGGCAGAGCTCTGATTATCCAGCAGACACTCACAGGTAAAACTGCCTGCTATTCATAGCAGTGCATTTAAAGAGGATTCACACCCAGACACTCACACAGATGGTGACACTGATGTAACTTGGTAGCTTGACAGACCTATAGTATTTTTATGAATGAATGAATTCAATAGGGCTCAATAGTTGATGAGCAACAGCAGCTGGTAATCCTTCAGATGGATTAGTTCTTATCCAGCTCAAGATTGTGTTTTCTCAGTGCAGCAAACTGACTTCAGTCTGGCTGATGCTCTTTCTTGAGATGCTGTCACTGTGAGTATTATCCAGATCCTCACACAACAAAGGAAATTCCTTATTCTGCAGGATGACTCACCTCTTCTATTTGATTTGCCATTTGCCATTAAACTGTTTATGAATGAATATTCAGAATTGTTTTTTATTTGTCAAGTTTGTGCAAGACTTTGGTTGCACTTTGTTCTCAATTAAGACATTTCTGGTACATATACAGGAAAAGGGGAAAATACTCAAATCATAGTTCATATACCTACAGTTTACATCAAAAGTTAGAAATGAATTAGATCTTATATTTCAGAACTGAATGATGATAAAGTCAAAAGAAGGCCTTTTTATTTCAAATATAAATGCTCTCTGTAGCGGCAGCATAGTCTTTGGACTCAACAAGTCTGTCACCTTACATTTATTCTGAAAAGATCATGGTTTCATCAAAGACTGCTTGTTGAATGTATGATGACTTGTTTGAGATACTCTTGATAATTTATGGTTCTTTCTATAAGACTAAATTTAGTTTTGGTGTTCTTTAATTCATCTGACAAAAACAACATTTTGTTTCAGCATAAGATAATGAACACTGAAAAAATAAAGACTTCTGTCTTTAATCCAGATTTGTGACTTTTTCTTGTCAGAGTTCAAATATTTTCTTAGAATTCTGACTTTATTCACAGATTTGCAACGTTCTGATTTCTGACATTAACCTCAGAGTGCTGACTTTAATGCAGATGGGCATCTGTGAGCTACCAGTTGTGCAGGAGAAATAACTGTCAGGAGGAACGTCATATTAATTTATATGTAATAAAAAAAAGGTCCTAATTCCTTTTTCCATAAGCTAAACCTTATTGCTTTCCTTGCACATTTCAGGCAGGTTTTACAAAGCCAGTAAACACTGTTGCTTCCATGAAGCCCCATCATGAGGGGATGAGCAGTGGGCTATCTGCCATTTTTACCCACTCAAGGGAGAAACCAGCAGTTCAAACAAGCTGACAATAAATTCAGACAATAAATTCCTCATTTATTGTAATGAATGAGACAGCAGCGAAGTGTACTCACCAGCAGCGTGGGCAGCCCGGCCACCACGGCGTACAGCAGGATGGGCGGGACGGCGCTGCTGTCCTCCGGCCCCAGGTACGGCTTGGTGTACGACGTGTCGTAGCAGAAGAAGCCCTGCACGTGCACGGTGAAGGTGTCCGTGTACTCGAAGTAGTAGGCCAGCATGATGGTTCCGGCCATGATCACCAGCTGGAAGTACAGCATGATGCAGATGGACAGCGAAAGACATTTATTTAGAAGCCCCTTTAGTGCGGTTTCCTCCCTCCGCCTCCTCTCCTCCCGGAGCTAGCCGGTGGCAGAGCTGAGAGGCGCTGACCCGCTCATAACGGCTCGGCTGCTCGCGAGGAGCCGCGTTATTCCCGCTTCCTCTGCTCACAGCTCCTGGTGCTCTTCAGCACAGAGTGTGTGAGACGGAGGGAGGGAGGAGACAGAGAGAGAGAGAGATTGAGAGATGAAGAAAGAGAGAGGGAGAGAGAGACGTGGACAATCTCATGTATGAGTGAGGGAGGAGGAGTTCACTTCCAGGTGAATAGAAAGCGGACATATTGATAGACAGAGACACAATCGGAGATGTCACATGAATCTGGATCACACAGAGCGTCCTGTCAAATCCTCCGCTGCAGAATAAAGCATCAGTCCAGAGAAGTCTCCAGGTTGTACGGGGCCCTGAGCAGCGCGGGACTTAGGGGCCACTTCCCGTTCAGTCCATCTTTCACTACTATGTCCCAATGCAATACGGATAACACATTTTATGTTGAATTAAGTGGCGGCGTTAGGGGGTGCTATAGCTCCCCCTGTAAAAGTCATAGCACCTCCATAGCACCCCCAGAAAATATTAGATTTATTTATTTTTTCATATGATTTAACGTTACTTATATGTAGTTGTTGCGGCATTTTCATCAAAAGACACAAAATAAAAATATACTGCTCAAAAAAAAAAAGGGAACATTTCACTTTAATTTTGTGTATGGCTCCAAATCCAGGCCTCCATTGGTTAATAAATTTGATTTCCATTGATGATTTTTGTGTGATTTTGTTGTCAGCACATTCAACTTTGTACAGAACAAAGTATTCAATGAGAATATTTCATTCATTCAGATCTAGGATGTGTTATTTGAATGTTCCCTTTATTTTTTTGAGCAGTGTAAATTATTATATACTGAGTTAAAAAGAAAAAAAAACATCCCACAAGAGGATTTGAACTTTGAGTATTATCACTTTCCAGGAAACAACTGACATGATGCCGGCTCCGCCCCAATGCAGACGTGGCGCAATCCTCCCTCAATCATTCCGGGGTACGTCCCTTATCTAGACTTAGATGATACTGACAGTGTTTATCATAGCAAACTACCATATGTTAGTCAGCACAAAGGTAACCGGTAGTAAGCATACATTTTTTTTATCATAATAGTGATAGTCAAATCAAGCCCTGTAGCGGTTAATTAGGCAATTAAATAAACAAGTTAATTAAAAAAAAATATATATATGACAATATAACCCTTTGTACGTGATGTCACTGTCTCCACCACGATGGATGTCCTAACCTATGCTCTTCTTTATAAAGCCTGTCAAAATACGTACACGTGGTAGCCTAATGTCGCTTTTATTTAGTTGATTTTGCAGTAAAATGCTCACAAGGTGCTGCGTGGTTGGCTGCATAAACAGACAAGGGTCAAAACCAAGCTTGTCATTTTTATTTTAATGAGGAAAGATCCTGCGATGGATAGCAGCCATCAATCATGATGACTGGCAGCTCTTGGTGTAACCACGGATTTACAGCAAACACTTTATACAAGTTAAGAAGATTAACGTTCATATACTTTATAAGTTAGTATGATTAGAAAGATATCAAATATCGCATTATGGTGAAGGTAGCGTCTAACCATCAGTAACCATGGAAACAGTGCCACGCCGTCATGTAGCCTAGCATGTATGGAAAAAAAATGATTAGCGTCTCGTCTTTTGTACGTTTTAAGGCTGCTCCGGTTTAAGGTCACTTTATGTCACTATGTCATAAACGCTGTTTATGACATAGTGACATAAATCATGTGCTGCGAATTCAGGCAAAGTCGATAATTTGACCAACACGAGGGAGGAGGTACGGGTCGGTTTCTAAGCTAGCTGTTTCAGGCTTCTGTAAATACCCCCGTCTATGAGCCCAACCAGGTGCGTTACGTTCACAAATAAATTAGCTTGATTCCAGCAAGTAGAAACCATGAATAAACTGACAAAAACAACTTGGAAAAACAACTTCAGCCGCTCAGTTCAATACTCCCGATTCTCACTTCTGATGTACATCATGGCACTTCGAATGATTAAGTGACGTAGTTGCAAAGGGTCAATACTTGGGTATCGCCTTTGTCATAAATGCTTTTTTAACCTAAACAATGTAATATTATCTGGAAGTAATCTGGCTAATGGATAATGGCTCAAGGCTTCGTGCTGATGTCTAAGTGTCAAATAAATGCAAATCAGTCTGAAAAATAACAATACTAATGTGTTTGTGTTAATAACTATAGGGGGAAAAAATCTGTCATAGCATCCTCAGTAAAATGCCTAGCTCCCCCCTTAGCACCTGCAGAAAAAAATTTCTGGAGCCGTCACTGGTTTAATTCAACACAGTTATTGTGGTAAATAATTTTAAGCTATTAGCACAGTCAATGTATTGAATTGAACATGAAATGTATCATAATTTTAGATGCTTTGTGACATGATGTTGGTTGTTGAAGTGTGGACCCAAATGCAGAGAGGCAGAGGCAGCTGCTGAGTTGAATGATTTAATGAAATGATACTGAACACTTACAAAAACAGAATATCTAAGGTAGCAGCAAAACATGAAGCCAACATCCAGCCAGGAGACACGCGGAAGGAACAGAGACGCAGAGTGAGCTGAGGTGAGTCAACGTAAGGATCTGACGAGAAGTAGGACAGAATGAGAGGCTTAAATACCAGGAATAATATAAGGAATAACTAGATAAAACAGAAACACCCAAAGAACAAAATCTCAACCCAAAACCGAGAATCCTGACTCTTTGCACCAGCTTAATCTGATGCAGACAATCTCACCTACAATTAACAATAGATTTGTAGATTTAGTAAATCAGTCAATCAATCAATCAAATTTTATTTGTATAGCACATTTCACCAGCAAGACATTTCAAAGTGCTTTACGTCATAACAAACACAAAAACACAAAGTCATGCAACACAGAATCAATAATCAAAACATAACATTAAGTCAAGTGCCATCATTAAATGCTTAATTGATTACATTTCAAATACAACTCTAAACGGGTGGGTTTTTAGTCGAGATTTAAAGGAAGTCAATATTTCAGTTGTTTTACAGTTTTTTGGAAGTTTGTTCCAGATTTGTGGTGCATAGAAGCTGAATGCTGCTTCTCCTCGGTTGGTTCTGGTTCTGGGGATGCAGAGCAGAACCAGAACCAGAGGGTTCTGGAAAGTTGATACAACAACAGCAGATCTTGAATGTATTGTGGTGCTAAGCAGTTCAGAGTCCATTACTATTCCCAAGTTTCGGGCCTGATCGCTAGGTTTTAGCTGCAATAACTGAAGCTGTGCATTGACTCTAGATCGCTCCTCTTTAGATCCAAAAATAATGACTTCAGGTAGTAATAGTTAGTAATAGTGTGCTTATTACTAGTTAGTAGTAGTTATAAGCACACCGATAGGTAGTGCTTTTTACTACTTATTACAGTAGGAAGCTATAATCATTTTTAGAGAGGGTCTCAAGTATTTACGGATTTTAGCTATTCACAGGTGGCTGCAACCACCATGAATACCAGGACTCAATTATCTCCCAATCTCCTGAGACCATTGTTTTTTTGAAGAAATGTTTTTGAAGGCAAGAGGGTGCGTAACATGATGGGAATCCCAGCAGTTATTAAATGTGTCAAAGTGTATGTTTGTTTTGTGCAGTCAGAATATTTTCATGAGTATGAATTATTGTGAAACCTGTGAAAAATGACAAATGTTCTTGCACAAAGAGTCTGGAAAATGAAATTATGTTTCAACCATTTTTTTTAACTGCCCTACAAAGAACAGAGCCATAAAACCCTGCATGGTTCATATGCTGACACCATTGTAGGGATCAGAAAAAAAGATAGTCACTGTACAATCACTGTGCCATTATCTGTGGCATTTTGAGTTCTAGACTAATACTAATTTCATGGACCAGTCCAGGATATTATTTTGCGGAATTACTGTATTTTCCGCACAATAAGGCACACCTAAAAACCTTCAATTTCCTCAAAAGCTGACAGTGCACCTTATTATCCGGTGCACCTTATACATGGACCAATATTGAGCCACAAGAGGTCTAGCAACTACTGTAAGCAGCCGCCGACTTCATTTTCACCCGTAGAAGAAGAAGCGCGCGGTGCATGCTGGGATAGTTGTCAGAAGGCAGGTTTGTAATCTATTAATAAAGTTTGACTGACCTATCTATCCTCTCCTTGGGCTGCCACCTTATCTTGGTGAAGGGGTTTGAGTGTCTCAATGATCCTAGGAGCTATTCTGTCTGGGGCTTTATGCCCATGGTAGGGTCACCCAAGGCAGACAGGTCCTAGGTGAGGAACCAGACAAAGCACAGCCTGAAGACCCCATATGAAGGAAAATAACTTTGGATCTGGCGTTCCATCGCCCGGACACGGGTCACCGGGGCCCCACTCTGGAGCCAGGCCTGGAGGTGAGGCACAATGGTAAGCGCCTGGTGGCCGGGCTTTTACCCACGGAGCCCGGCCGGGTTCAGCCCGAAGAGGAGATGTGGGTCCCCCTTCCAATGGGCTCACCACCTGTCGGAGGGGCCAAAGGGGTCGGGTGCAATGTGTTACGGGTGGCAGCCGATGGTGGGGACCCTGGCGGTCTGATCCTCGGCTGCAAAAGCTGGCTCTTGGGACGTGGAACGTCACCTCTCT
>NW_006800801.1:61203-63529 GCF_000485575.1 Poecilia formosa | reverse complement strand
GAACAGCAGTTCAGATTACCCACCCTTCTTGGAGTCCTTTGAGGGGGTACTGGAGAGTGTCCCTCCTGGGGACTCCCTTGTTCTACTGGGGAACTTCAACGCTCACGTGGACAATGACAGTGAGACCTGGAGGGGCGTGGTCGGAAGGAATGGCCCCCCCGATCAGAACTCGAGTGGTGTTCTCTTGTTGGACTTCTGTGCTCGTCACGGATTGTCCATAACGAACACCATGTTCAGGCATAAGGGTGTCCGTATGTGCACTTGGCACCAGGACACCCTAGGCTGCAGTTCGATGATCGATTTTGTCGTCATTTCATCGGATCTGCGGCCGTATGTCTTGGACACTCGGGTGAAGAGAGATGCGGAACTGTCCACTGACCACTACCTGGTGGTGAGTTGGCTCCGGTAGTGGGGGAGGACACCGGTCAGACCTGGCAGGCCCAAACGTGTAGTGAGGGTCTGCTGGGAACGTCTGGCGGAGTCCCCTTTAACTCCCATCTCCGGCAGAACTTTGAACACGTTCCGGGGGAGGTGGGGGACATTGAGTCTGAGTGGACCATGTTCCATGCCTCCATTGCCAAGGCAGCTTATCGGAGCTGTGGCCGCAAGGTTGTTGGTGCCTGTCACGGCAGCAACCCTCGAACCCGTTGGTGGACACCTTCTGTGAGAGATGCTGTCAAGCTGAAGAAGGAGTTCTATCGGGCCTTTTTGGCCTGTGGGACTCCAGAAGCAGCTGATGGGTACCGGCGGGCGAAGTGGCATGTGGCTCGGGTGGTCGCTGAGGCAAAAACTCGGGCATGGGAGGAGTTTTTAGAGGCCTTGGAGAAAGACTTCCTCACAGCTTCGAGGCGATTCTGGTCCACCATCTGGCGTCTCAGGAGGGGGAAGCAGTGCAGCACCAACACTGTTTATAGTGGGGATGGTGTGATGCTGACCTAAATTCAGGACGTTGTAGGCCGGTGGGCGGAATACTTCGGAGACCTCCTCAATCCCACCAACATGCCTTCTGTTGAGGAAGCTCAGCCTGGGGACTCTGGGTCGGGCTCTCCAATCTCTGGGGACGAGGTCGCCGAAATGGTCAAAAAGCTCCTCGGTGGCAGGGCCCCGGGAGTGGATGAGATCCGGCTGGAGTTCCTTAAGGCTCTGGATGTTGTAGGGTTGTGTTGGCTCACGCGACTCTGCAATATCGCATGGACATCGGGGGCAGTTCCCCTGGATTGGCAGACTGGGGTGGTGGTCCCCCTGTTCAAAAAGGGGGACCGGAGGGTCTGCTCCAACTACAGGGGGGTCACACTCTTAAGCTTCCCTGGTAAGGTTCATTCAGGGGTCCTGGAGAGGAGGGTCCGTCGGATAGTCGAACCTCGGATTCAGGAAGAGCAGTGTGGTTTTCGTCCTGGTCGTGGAAGGTCCCTGTATGACCGGTGTCAGAGTCTGGTCCACATTGCCGGCAGTAAGTCGGGATCGTTTCTGGTGAGAGTTGGACTCCACCAAGGCTGCCCTTTGTCACCGATTCTGTTCATTACTTTCATGGACAGAATTTCTAGACGCAGTCGACGTGTTGAGGGGATCCATTTTGGTGGCCTTAGGATCGCATCTCTGTTTTTTGCGGATGATGTGGTCCTGTTGCCTTCATCAGGTCGTGATCTGCAGCTCTCGCTGGAGCGGTTCACGGCCAAGTGTGAAGCGGCCGGGATGAGACTTAGTGCCTCCAAATCCGAGGCCATGGTCTTGAGCCGGAAAAGGGTAGCATGCCTTCTCCGGGTCGCCCTACCTCAAGTGGAGGAGTTTCAGTACAGTATCTCAGGATCTTGTTCATGAATGAGGGAAGAAGGGAGCGGGAGATTGACAGGCGGATTGGTGCAGAATCCGCTGTGAAGCGGGCGCTATACCGGTCCGTCGTGGTGAAGAGAGAGCTGAGTCAAAAAGCGAAGCTCTCGATTTACCGGTTGATCTACGTTCCCACCCTCATCTATGGTCATGAACTTTGGGTCATGACCGTAAGAACCAGATCCCGGATACAAGCGGCCAAAATTGGTTTCCTCCGCAGGATGGCTGGGCTCTCCCTTAGAGATAGGGTGAGAAGTTCGGTCATCCGGGAGGAGCCGCTGCTCCTCCACGTCGAGAGGAGCCAGTTGAGGTTGCTCGGGCATCTGGTAAGGATGCCTCCCTGGTGAGGTGTTCCGGGCACATCCGGTCGTCTGCAGGTCATTTAGCACCACATTCTCCACGAACATGCTGTGCGCGAACGGAGAAGGGTGACCATCGTCCGGTGTAGGCATAGCGACCGGCGTAGAGACCATCGTCGCTCTCCTTGCCGACCGGAGTC
>NW_006800801.1:57617-59945 GCF_000485575.1 Poecilia formosa | reverse complement strand
CTGGTTTCTTTCTTCACCTACACACACAACGCAGAGTACAAACAACAGATGAGTCGGATGGAACCGGCTACACGTACATGATTGACAGGGCAATCAGAGCCCTCCTCTTGGCTCTGATTGGTTCTTCTGACAGGAAGAACCAGTCAGATGCTGCAGATGGTAGTATGACAGCAGGAAGGAGGCAGAGGAGCTTGATTCTTTTTCATAGATTTGTGTGACTCCAAGCACTGTAATTCCAAAAGTAGAACTATTGCAAACAATGTTTATGCCATGTTGAAAATATGACTTCTTAACTACAATGTTACCGTCGGTCTGATTCACACCTAACTCTGAGTACCCAGCGCAGGTAACTGGAACACACCATTACTCTTGGAATGACTTTAGTTTAGTAATAAACTTGCATCTGTTAGTTTTCATCTAAGTTACTTTCCTACTAATGAATCATTATGCTGTGTGCATTCTGTTTGACAAAGAAAATCAGTTTAACAGTGCAAAATAGGTACGAGGCATTGCAAAGCCAGAGAAAAATCTAGAGCATTTCTGCAGGCATGCTAAGTTCAGCATTTAGGATTTGATTCCACCATTGCATATAAATAAAAAACACTTATTAAAAGGCAAGGCAATGCAAGGGAAAACATCAAAGTTGCATGCTTCGAGCAGTCATAGCTTATCTGGCATGTCATACTTCATAACAAATTTATGCTGCATCTTTCATCCAACCCAGTGAAGTGAAGACTCTTCCTACACGCCAGTTTTCTTGAATAAAAATGATTGTGGCATGAAGGTTAGGCAGTGATATTGAAGGATTGGGAAACTTTCCAGAAGAACCCACTATGTCATCTCCACATGCTAAAGTCACCAAGTCAAATCAGAAAAGGCAGAGGCCTCATTTAACCCCAAACACTTATACTGTGGGTCTGCTATCACATTATTTTGTTACACGCGGAATCCATTTTCCTAAGACATGTCTAGCTTCTTTATTGGGAGTATACCAATCGGACAAAAGATATAGCATAACTATCCAGAAGAACAGTAATGCATTCTCACTGATAGATTTAATCTAAATCTACCAGGAGTATGACTGACTTTGGACCTAACCATATAGAGTGGACCCAGTTTGAACAGTTCAAAGCTGTTTTAGAGGGGGTCTCAAGCGGTTGTGATCACTGACCTCACAAATACCAGGAGTCAACTCCAATCAAAATGATAGGGCAAACGTTTTGGTGTGAGAAAGTCAGAGATGCTTTGTTTTGGGTATATGTAATTAAAATAGGCACAATGTAATCTGGACCATTTTCCAGTTGATCACTTCTACAGTTTACAGTCCAAAACTGATACTGGTTGAGATGCCTTTGCTTTTACAACATCATGGTAATTTTTAGTCAAACATACAAATCTAGTAATCTTCCAGGCCCAAGGCCAGTTTGACCTGAAGGGTGTTCGCCAGTTTGACCTGAAGGGTGTTCATTTAAGTTTGAAAACATAAGTATATGTTTAAATGGGTCTAATTGGAAAGATGATTCATTAGAATTGTTCAGACAAATAATAAACGTTTGGCACTTTTACAGCAATAATGTAGTCTTGATCTTCTTACCTCATATGCCAATGAGGTGTACAGTTTCCTCTGTTCTTTCCTACTAACGTGTTGAGTAGGCATATTCCTCTTGTCAGCAAAAACTGCAGAGAAATCAGAAGAAACTTAAAGGAGCTATACAGAAAGTTAAAAAGATGTAATGACATCTTTAAAAAGATGTTATGACATCTTTTTAACTGATGATTAAAAAGATGTCATAACATGATGATTGATGTCGATCATCAAAAGAAAACACAGTAATCCTAAAATGAAAATGATTCCGTGTTTTTAAAGTGTTGCTGTAAAAACAGTCATTTTATTCATTCAGTCATTTATTCATTCATCGCAGAGAATAAATGGATTGGTGCATTCACATCAGGCAACTAAAAGCAATAAAATCAAACCAAGCAGTCCGAAATCAATTCACTTCTGTCTAATGGAAACTATATACAAAGTCAGGCTGTAGTTCTGCCTCTCTGCCACTAGATGTCATCAACAGATAATGAGAGAAAACTGATTCTGCCTGATCTCACCCTGATCTGATCACATTTCATCTGCAACTAACAAACTGCAGGCAAGTCTGACTCTTCTCCAAACATACATTTCAGAGTTGTTGTTTTTTTTTTAAAGAAATATTTTATTGTTAGTTATTTTCTTTTTACAGAAATAAATGAAACTTGTGCTACTTTAATGAAGCAAAGAGTTGCAGTGGGCCAATTTTTGCCTGGCAAAGTTCACATGTTCCCCTGTGTGTG
>NW_006800801.1:34800-55994 GCF_000485575.1 Poecilia formosa | reverse complement strand
AAGGCTGTTAAATAAAGAAACGTGAACCATCAGTTAAAGAGACCATCTTTTCAACCGGGACGCTACAGTTAAATTATGTATAAACAAAACCATTTGTTGGGAAAGCAACTGTTGTGAAAAATCTTATGAAATCATGATAACCAGTCAGTTCTTTGAGGAGTAAAGGTTCTTTTTTTCCTATTCATTTCCTATTTTATCATTTGCTCCATCTACCTAGTTTTGATTGCTTAGTTGCTTTATTTCACATTACATCCATGAAGTTGTATTGTCTTAGAATATGAATCAGTTTCTATTTATTTACACTCTGATGTCATGTTTTTTTTGTCCCTCATTTCAGATGCCACTTGTTGGTACAGCTGTTTCACTTTGTAGAAATTTCTCTGCACTGAGACATCATTATCTCACCTGTCTGTATGTTTTGCTGTCTCTCTACCACCTCTTGCATCAAATTTCCCCCATGGGCCTTATCTTATCTTATCTTATCTTATCTTATCTTATCTTATCTTATCTTATCTTATCTTATTTTATCTTAAGATCCTTTAGAATCAACAATCTCAAAATTTGGATCATTAAGGTTTCAATCCATATTTTGGATTTTAGATTACATTGTGAATCTTTTCCCACTTAGAAATCTCACAATATTTAAAGAAACAGAAGTTGTTGAACTGATGAAGGAACTACAGTAGTTTCACTAACAATGAGATCAGTTCAGGTTTGTGAGCCTCACAGTAAAATCTACATTCCAGGAGTTAAGATGGTTCTTTACCTTCCTGTAGCTCTGCTGCCTGGGTGATATTACAGCAGACACGGAGCAGAGCAGAAGAGTCTGCTCCCAGTGCTGTTCAGCCTTCCTGAACTCAGACAGCAGCCAATGGTTTCCTGCTGCTTCACCATCCAGTCAGTCTCACACACACACACACGCACGCACGCACGCACGCACCCACGCACACACACACACACACACACACGTTTGTCTGGCTATCTTTGTGGGGACTTTCCATTGACTTCCATTCATTTCTACAGCCTAAACCTTGCCTTTACCCTTTTCCTAACCCTAACCATCACATAACCAAAACTCAATTCATACCTTAGCCCTAAATCTGACCCCTGACCCAAAAACAGGGTTTCCCCTCGTGGGGACCAGGCTCCGGTCCCCACGAGGAGCAATTGGTCCCCACAACGTAGTATATGTCAGGAAAATCGTCCCCACAAGGTATTACAAACAAACAAACAAACAAACAAACAAACACACACACACACACAGTCAGCAGTGTTCAGTCTGCTCCATTCTGAGCCCTCTTCCTAAACCTTTCAGCTGCCCTGCACCTGCTCATGTGGAAGGGAGCTCTGCTGCTAGAGCGCATGCGCGTGTCCATCATGTCTGTCTGGAGGGTTCATGTGATGTAAGTGTAAAATAAATCCCTCCCCTAAACACAAGGACAACAATAAACCCAAAAATAAAACCCAACATGTTGGAGTATAGTCCACCTCTCAACAAGCCACATATTAAAGTTTAAGAAAGCTACAGTTATCTTATGTTATACTCCATTTTATGTATAATTCTAACTAATGGGAAGTTATGGACAGGTAGAAAGGTGACAGAACATTCTTATCTCTTTACACATGCAGTCCTCAGCTTCCATGTGTTGGAGGCTTTAATTTTATATATACGCTTATGGATATGTTTCATTAAGGAGGCCTTCTCTTTTATGTATTTATTGGTTGTTAGACCAGGATTTACATTTGATTAGTCAATTACTTTTAGTTGATTCCAAGTGCATAATAGTTTACACAAACACATTTTTTAATTTTTAAAAGCTGACCTTTACTATTGAACTAATTAGCTGATATTAGAAGCTTCCATAACTTCATGGTGTATTTGCTTTTAGGATTTCACAGAGCAGAAGCTTGCAGAGGGCAGAAGTGTTTCCAGGCCCGTCTCCATGGCAGCAGCAGTAACAGGACTCCCGCCATGTGGTGTCTCTTTACCTTTAGCAGTCTGAAAGCTGAGCTGTTAAAGGTTGCACTGTGACACATGTTGCTACTGTCACAACACCTTCAGCCATGGTCAGACGTTTGTCCAGTGACAATGCCTCTCCAAACTATTTACCACTTTGAATCTTTTTTTAGATATACAAGATAAACAAAATTTTGATTTTTATGACAAAATCATATTTAATGCCAAAGTGAAAACTGATTTCTTGAAAATTAAAATGAAGTAAAAATATTTAACATAAAATAAGAACAAATGTAAGCATAAATGTTTACTCCACTTAAAGGTGACTGACCTCACAATGAGTGGAATGGAGATCAGCTGAGTGCAGTCAGTGTCTCCAGTGATCGTGGTGTAACAGCAGCTGGTTCTGAAAGTCCATTCACTGGTTCATCAGTATTCCTGGCTGCAATTACAGCATGAAAACTAAAGACTCCAACCAATCAGAGAAAATGTTATTAAAAAGAAAGAGTCAGGGGATGGAGAAAACAGAAACTTCTCAGGCCCTGACCATCTCCTGGAGTTCAGTTAAATCATCAAGACATGGGAGGAATCTGATCTATGAGTAAATCTGCCTTGATCAGGCCGTCCTCACACCCTGAGAGACCTGGGAGAGTAGTGAAAGACGACACTGTTACTATGACTATGCTGAAGTAGTTACAAACTCCAGCTGCTGAGATGGAGAGACTCTGCAGACAACTGTTGGTAGTCAAACTAATGTGTTTCTTTGTCTCGACTGAAAAGAAAAACAATCAAAAGCAAAGTAGGATCATTACTCCACATGAAACAGCTTCTGCACTTGTTGAAGTTTTCTCACTCATATAACCCTGATGGCAGAGTTGCAGAAAGCTGATGGCTTTATGTACCAGGAAGAAGAAGCTAAACCATCCTGTAGTGGGCCTGTCATTCAAGATGAGGGACAGGACATGAAGATGGAACTCTGGGCTGCATAGGAAGCTGAAAGTGAACACTGAAAGCAAAATGAGCTCAAATCAGATGAAAATAACGACTAATACTAAAATAACAAACAGCCATCGTCAGCCTGTGATAGTTTGTTCTGTATGGTGATATGTAGCAGCAGATCCAAAAGCAGTTTTGTTCTGTCACCAAAGTACCAATCTGACAGATTAGCTGTGATTTACCAGTGAGCTCAGGCTCTTTAATTAAAAGGAATAAAGTTTTGGATTTTGCGCCTGTTGAGCAGCACCATTGAATGATCCAGTAAATTGAATTAAAACAGTTGTTTTTTCTCTTTCTTTTAGAAGCTGCTTGTTTTGGAGAGCTGTTTTCTAATCATAAACGAAAGTGTTATTTGAAAGCAACGCTTTCTATTTTTCAGGTTTTCTTTGTCTAAGTTAAAATTTAATTTATCTAAAACATATGCCCTGTGATAGAATAGCAAAAACAGAAGCTACTATATGGGAGCAAACACTTTTTTTACAACACAGCATCCATCCATCCATCCATCCATCCATCCATCCATTTTTTGTACAACCTTGTCCCTAGTGGGTCGGGAGGGTTGCTGGTGCCTATCTCCAGCGAACGTTTCGGGCGAGACGCAGGGTACACCCTGGACAGGTCGTCAGACTGTCGCAGACACAGCATGTAAACTCAAAATAACTGAAATAACTGAACGTTCTGTCATTCTAATTAATGGAATGTTTTACTAAAGTTACATTTTAAACTGAAGATGCTAAATCGTAATGTAAAGCAGGAGGACGTGAGCCTGGAGTTAGTCTGGCTGCTGTCATAGCTGCTCTTCAGTGCGCATGCTCCTCCTCTCCTCCCTCTACACGTCGACGCGGCCCCGCTCTCCATCTGACAGCTGGCAGCGCGACATGCTCAGAACCAGACCTGGAGCTCCCCACCATTGCAGATTCGGTTCTGGTCCGAGGGGAAACCGAGCCGCTACGTTGGAGTCCGATCAGCTGTCGGGTTGAGCTTCTGGATCCCAGGCGGCATGACGCGCTCCTGATCCCGGCAGGACGCCTTCCTTCCCCCTGTTACATTTTGGATCCGTTTGGACATCCGGAGGCCTGACCATGTCTGTTAGAGAGAAGGGGGTCCTGACCAAAGACAGCGTCAGCTTGTTGCCCTGCTTCTATTTTGTGGAGGTGAGTCCTGGTTTCCACACAGCGGTGGCCCACTAACCCGCGCAGAGAGAGGGGGGACGTGGTTGTGTAACTGCCATCAAAGATCCATTAGTTGCGCTCCAATATCAGCTGAAAAAACATCCCGTTTAATAAAAATGTAAGTAAAGAATCATTCATTTTGAATATGAGTTCAATTATATCTTCTTTCAGCGTGCTGCTTTCATCTGGGATGTTCCTCCAAAACAGAATATGCAGGATATTTATTTGTACAATGCAGGTATCTGTTTTATCCTGCAAATACAAGCAGAGCTGGATCATGCTCTCAGGACGTATTATGAAGCAAGATTGGTTGGCTAACACATGCAACGCATCAATAACAATAACGTGTGTTGGATGGTAAACATTTCTCCTTTATAATCTGTGCACCTTTAGTAAACAGAGATTAAAAAATGCAACTAAAATAACCAGAGGTTGCTTCTAGAGCAACAGTGCAGACCTATCTATATCTGTTTCTATGCATGAATTCAGGGAAAGTAGGTCAGAAGAGAAATATCGTTCTGTGCTTGTAACTCTCATCAGGGATACGAAGTAAAGCACGTCAGCCATCAAACCTACTATGAGGCAAGAATATTTTCAGAATGCTGAAAGCATGAAAGAAATGGGTTCTATGCAGGACAAGTTTGGGTTTTTATTTACATTAGAGTGGAAAATAATTCCAGATTCTATGCAGCTTTTTGTAACTGTCACTCCTCCTCCTGTTTTACACGCTTTCATGCTCCAGTTCACCGCTGGCCTGTAGCTCTCCAGTCAAACTGGCATCATGTATTATAGAGGGGCCTCTAATCCTGTGTGATGGATGCAGTTGTGATGACAGCAGCATTCCCATGAAGGCTTCTCCAAGCAGGGACTCTGTTGATGGGATTCCTTAGCTTTTGGTTTGTCTCTGAATGTAACTGAGCCATAAAGGTCAGGCTTTAGATTTTAACCACTTGGCTGGGTGAACACTGGGGGACTCCTACTTTTAAATATTTCACACAACAGCAGACATTAAGAGTAGGTCAAAGCTGGAAGTTAATGGTTTCAAATTCTGCCTTATGACTGTAAGGTTCTGTGATTGACATCTGGAAAAATCAGTGATTTGCTTTATGTTTCAGAAAGTTTCTGCTGAAATCAGAGGGATATGTTATGCTAACAATAGAACCCACATGTGGGTTGAAACTTGAAAACATTGAGTTTTTCCTCAAAAAATTATTTGATTATTGACACTGTGGTGTTTAATCCTGCGAGAAAGCAGGTATTCATGCAACTTTTGACGGGAACTTTTTCTATCCCTGTGGGCAAACTCCACCCACTCTGAGTGGACACTCAGTAGAAGTGGGGGGAAAACATAAAGCAGAAATAACTGTGGACTTAAGGAAAGAAAAAACAACTCACATCATAGATAACCTCACATGGACTACAAACACCACCTCCCTGGTCAAAAAGGCTCAGACACGTCTCCACTTCCTGCGGAGGCTAAGAAGAGCCAACCTCCCCACATCTGCTCTCACCACCTTCTACAGGGAGCCATTGAGAGCATCCTGACCAGCAGCCTCTCTGTCTGGCACGGCAGCTGTCAAGCTGCAAACAAGAAGGCACTCCAGAGGGTGGTGAGGACCGCAGAAAAGATCATCAGATCACCTCTACCAGCCATTCAGGATCTTTACACTTCACACTGTTCCAAGAGAGCAATGAACATGAGAGACCCCACTCAGCCAGCACACAAACTGTTCTCCCTACTACCATCAGCGAAGCGGTACCGCAGCTTGTGGTGTTGCACAAGCAGACTGGGAAACAGCTTCTTTCCACAAGCCATTAGACTCATCAACACATTGAAGAAAACTAAATGAACATTTCAAGGACACTAGAGAATATTTCATAAACATTTCTTTCACCACACCACTTGCACTTTACTTTTTGGACTTTGCATACAGCATCTACATTACCTCACATTACCTGTATGTCCACTGATTGTACTTCTGCTGTTATATGTGTGTGTATGTGTGTGCATGTGTGTGTGTATGCTTGTGTATCGCCTTATTGTCTTCTTATTGCATAGTGTATTGCAGTGTGTGAGTGTGTGTTTATTGCACGTCTATATCAGTGTGTGAGTGTGTGTGTGTTGCGAGTGCATGTGTCTGAGAGAGAATGTAAACTCATGTATCAGTATGTTAGTTTTACTGCACATTGTGTGTGTATGTGTGTGTGGGGGGGGGTTACTGTCAATGTCTTATATGTTTATATGATTAGTTTAACTGCACATTGATGGCTGCTGAAACGCAATTTCAGACTCCTGTGTTAACCCTGTTACACAGATTTTTGACAATAAAGTATACTTGACTTGACTTGACTCTCTTCATGACTAATTAGTCTTGATTTTAATCAGCAGGTCAATTTGACCCACCACACAATACATGTCTCAAGTTCCATTATAAAGATAACCCCTTGAAAATAATTCAAAATGTAATATAAAAAAAATCTACAAAAAATCTATTTCAATGATAATTATTGTTTTTTTTTGTCTGCTCGTATTTTTAGTGGACATAAAAAATGTAAATTACAATTTTTTTTGTCCAATTGAGTAAGTTAGTAAATTAGACATTGAACCTTTATTTGTGAGAAATAAAAACATAATTGCACAAATATTGATTGAAATAGATAGTATTGGAGTTAATAATCAGATACAAAAATGTTTTGGAGGATTTTTTTGGTTTCTGACAATATTGCAGAAACCAAGTGTCAATTTGACACTCCACGGGTCAAATTGACCCAGGAACATTATTGCTGTACCTCAGAAACAAACATAACAGGAGGGTTAATTCTGCCTGCTACTAAGAGCTAATTAGTAGCTGAATGCCCAGAATCCAGATAAAAACGAAAGCTAGACATGGTTAAAGAGGGAAAAGTAAAAGGATAAATGTATAAACCTCTGAGGAATTACATTTTGACCCTGATAGCTAGACAGCTTGGTCAGTAGAGTTCCAAAACTGCAGCTCTTGTGGTTGTGTCCCAGCCAGTAAAGGTCAGCTTTCAAAGGCAATCCAAAGAAGGAACAGGTGAACCAGCGATGGGGTCATGGATCAATGCTCACCGGAAGTTTGGTCCAACACAGTGTTTCCCCCAGTGTATTATAAGCCTGTTTAGTGTACTGTGGAGCAGAAAGCTGACATCGTTGTTACATTCAGTGGGTGGCGCAGGTTGCTACAATCGATAGTAGCCACCAGGGCCGGCCCAAGGCAAAGCAAACTAAGCAGCTGCTTTGGGCCCCAGGGCCACTAAGGGGCCCCCCTCAGTGGAGCTGATTTTTTTTTTTTTTGTAATAATTTCTATGTCATTATAATATCAAAAACACACCATTTCACTATGAAGTGATTTGTTTTTACAATAATATATATTTGATAATGTATGTAGAAATTATTATTTTATGGACAAAAAGAAAAAGAAATTGCTCTTGGGGCCCCCTGGTGGCCGCGGTATTTACCGCACGCTTCGCCGGTAACATAAGCTGCCGTGCTATGTGTAGTGAGCATCCAAAGCTCCGGTTAGAAGTTAAGTAAACAAAACAATGTCTCATAAAAGGACTTATCCTTCAGGGAGGGGGAAAAGAAAGAGGAAGAATAGAAAAAAGCCAAGATAAAGGTTTGTTTTAATGTGTCTTGGTAATGTAATGTAAAAGATTTGGGTAACATTTTATTTGAAGGGGGGTGAATAAGACTGTCATGACACTTTCATAAAGATGACATAACACATATCATGAACATCAATAAGTCTTCATGAATATTTATGACTGTTGTCATAAAGCGTCATTCAGTAAGTTATGACACTTTTAATACAAAGTTGACATTATTCAAAATGTCTTTGTTATGACAACTTGACATTAACCAGGAAATCATTACTGTTTAAACTTTACCTTTAATAACATAAAGTTACCTAATTTTTAAAGTGCAATCAGTGATACTTTTATAACAAATTTATATCAGTAATGATTTCTTGTTTATGTTTATGAAAGTGTCATGTCAGTCTTATTCAACCCCCTTCAAATAAAGTGTTACCAAGATTTGTAAAGCTGATAGGGTCTTTGTGTTTGTGTGAAACTGAGTTTAAACTTTAAATGAGTTGATTCTCATGGTTGGCTCTGTATATTTCTCAGGTATTTTTGGCTTCAAAACGCCATCTTTGATGACGATTGATAACAATAATTAAAACTTCTCAATGTTTGACATTGCCTAGCAAAATGTTTTTACGTCAGACTCTATAGCTGCTACATCGATTAACTGCTCTATGCTGTAGTTGGGGATATGTTGCTTGCTGCTGGTTATAATCATTTTGTGGCTAAAACAAACATTTTTACATCAACTTCTAAGTTATGTGAAACTTCTGTTAAAATCATTTGAAGACTCAGAATCAGTCCATCCACATTCTCAAGGGAGAAAGACTCACCTGGTATAAATTAAATTTTTAGCTATTGGAGTAACGCTTAAGAGAAATTTATTTAATCAAAGAAGGTCATGAATATGTGTGTAGGGCTGCACCGATTGCAGTTTTCTAGCCGATCCCTGGTTACCAATCCTTAAAAAGCCTGACCTGCCGATTTTGATTTTGACTGATATTAATTTTTTTTTTGTCTGAAATGTCACTATATATAACAAGAAAGTCAGTGAGTGGGGTGAATATTAACTGCAAACATGCAGACCTGACCTGTTGGGCCGGTTTGTCAGTCAAACCTCTCATTGCAGAGCAGAATAGAGGCTGATTTTCAAACCTTTGCTGATGAAGATAAGATTAGGGGATAAGATGGCCTTCACATGCAAGTATCGGCCAATCACGACCCCCCAAAATTAAGGAAATCGGCACCCAACTGGTTGATATATCAGTTGGACAATAAATGTATCTTATATTATGCATGTAGATAATGTAAACAGCACTGCCAGAGATGCAACAAGTTTATAGCAGGTGTGTGAATGATCTAATGATCGGACTGCTGATTGCAGCCAGTTCACACTGTCAGCAGAACTAGAGGGCCCCAAAACCAAATTTCACTTTGGGCCCCATGGAGGCTTGGGCCGGCCCTGGTAGCCACACAGGCACAACCACTAGAAGGAAACAATCGCACTCAGTACAACACTGTTATTCTATTGGCTGAGAGGTTGCCAGGCGATTGTGTCAAAAAGCAGTTCTATGTTTCGTAAGCGAGCAGAGTCTGAGCAGAGACTAAGTCTGAGTGAGGATCTGAGTGAGGAGATGTTTTGAGTACAGGCATTACAAGTTTTGAGAAGAAAGACATGAAGTCCTGATTTCAAAATGAAAATGTAAGCAAAAGTATTAAAAGTTTTCAGAACAAAAGACATACAATTCTGTTTTCATTTCACTGTTATGCTGATGATTGCCAGATCTTTTTTTCTTTTGGCACAAAACAATACAGTCTATCAACTCGCATGCTGGCTTAATGACAAAAACATAGTTCTGTTGTTTGGACCGAGTTGCTGTCCCTCCCCCAGTGCAAATCTTGGCTCACCTTATCTCAGGGATTTGTCATCAATCTGGGGGTAAAGTTTGACTTTAAGTTTGATTTTAAAAAGAAATAGATCAACAGTGGTGTTCATAAAAGTTTTTATTATCTTCGCCAAATAGCAAACCCAAGTGAAAAATTAGTGTACTAAGTATGTTAAATTTTAGCAAACTTAAGCATACTTTTAGTAGGATTAATCATGAGTATATTTCAAATATACTTAAAGTGTGACTTTTTTGAAATACTAATTTGGTGCTTAGTGTATTATATGTGACTGTCATCATAAGTTGTGTAAGATTTTTTCTTTGAAACAGGGTGGACACTTTAGAAGATGCTAAACGGTGTAATTTTGTGAAGATTACTTACCATTCACATTCTGTGTCCCGTCACCGAAGCCCTGCAATTCGGGACAGAGTTCTGAGATCTCAGAGAGTCATAAGCTTTAGTCAGCGCTATCCAATCGGAACACGTCTTACATTGCTCGTCCTTAAGCCCCGCCCAGAATGTTCATGTAAGCTTCCCCGAAGCAAATAAAGTTGTATAAGCAAGAAAACGAGTTGAACCCAAAAAAAGAGACTCAATCAAAAAAAAAAAAAAAAAAAAAATTAGTGAATTTTAGATTGACATGATTTTTTTTTTTTTTGATTGAATACTACTTTTTTTTGGTTGACATGATTTTTTTTTCATTGAATAATTGTAAAACAAATCTAACTCCATAACAGGGTCCCATTTTTTATTTTTATGAACAAAAAATAAAAAAATTAATTGTGGAGGGCCCCCTGTCGGTCAGGGCTCTTAGTATTGTCATCACCGTAATCTTCTGAGAAATAAAACACACAAAATGAAACTTCTACAGGTATGACGGATTTATAAGAAACGTAACATTG
This sequence comes from Poecilia formosa, assembly GCF_000485575.1. Classification (NCBI taxonomy): domain Eukaryota; kingdom Metazoa; phylum Chordata; class Actinopteri; order Cyprinodontiformes; family Poeciliidae; genus Poecilia; species Poecilia formosa. The sequence continues at coordinate 45,473 of NW_006800801.1, read as the reverse complement.
ATGTGCGCATGTGCATTACCACAAGGTATGCTGGATTTACGAGGTATTACAGATCGTCAGAACACCGGCAGACAATTTAACAATGCTTATTGGTCCCCCAAACCCTGATGAAACGTTGGAAAATTCTACGTCATGCTGCTCTGATGCTGCTAGCACTTAGCAACAGCTCATAGGCGGAAGTGACAGCGCTGCCCACCACAAATAATGACCCGGGCGGAACAGGGTGAGCTAAATAATAAAACATAATTTACGAAGCTTCAAGGCAGATAAATTTCCCTCGAAGAATTTTAATAGTCGAGGTACACCAATCATTCGAGGAATCCTTACAGCCCTAGCAGGCATTAGCCAGAGCTCTATAGACAACAGAATTCATTTTAAGCTTTTATTTATTTTCAAATGCTTGACCAACATTGCTCTACCTCATCAATCTGATCTGCTTCAACCTTGTTGTATGGCACCTTAAAATATGCCTGATGTGTTTTTTTATATATTTCTGTTTTAATGTGCTACAGAAATAAATATGATTGATTGATTGATTGATTGATTGATTGATTGATTGATTGATTGATTGATTGATACAGTGGGTATCACTGTGGGTTCTTGGGTGTGTCCTGGATCTCCTGGATCTCTTTTTACAAAGCCCCTTCCTAATTTTCACCATGCCCTCACAGCACTGATCACACTGGGAGAGCAGTGCTGCCTTCACAGCTTTGTTCAGCAAAATGTCCTGCTTGTGAAATCTGCTGTCATTCAAACGGAGATGGGAAAAACTAACGAGACTGAGGGAGATTGGGAGACAGATCTGTTGTGACAGTGATTGTTTTTACATGTAGAAGGAGAAGAAAGACTTGAGGTGTGAAAGGAGAGCTGAAGTTCAGTAGGACGTTATCAGTGTTAACTTTAACAGCACATTAGTAGTTAGTTTTAGTCATATTTTAGTTAAAGATGAATGTTTTAGGGTCACCTACACCTGTAAGGAAAAATCACTTAATTTCACAGACATGATGAATATTTAGGATTGGAGTTTAAATTATATTGTGTTTTGCAATAATACAACAGATTAACTTTTAGCTTTTGAAACAACTTTCTTGGGACTTTTTTTAGTGATCTTTTTAAAAACTAGAAATCTTAAATAAGAGGTTTATCAGACCTGAACTTTAAATCTGCATATGAAATTCAGTTCAATTAAAAAATACTTTATGCATCCTGAAGAAAACCTAAATGCTGTTGTAACTCTAATAATCCAAGTATCTTGTGTGGATGGTGATGCTGATGGCAGGAAGGGTCTCCAGTAGCAGTCAGCTTTACAACTAATCTGAAGAGTCTTCTGATTGAAGACTGTTGCTGTATATCAACGTCATGACTATCATGACATGCTAACAGCTCAATTCCATTTAGCAGAGGCTTTATTCTAAAGTAACATGTCCTGGATGATATATAATATAATATAATCAATTAGCCGCTGTGCTAATCCGCCTCCTTCGCTATTGCCCCTCCTCTTTAAACCTCTGTCTTTTTCCTCACGGTTAGAGAGCAGAGAGATGCTATAGTCTGGAATATGATCCTTGTCCAATTATTATGAGATGGTTTGAACTTCCTCCTTCTCTCTGCTCTTTGGTTCCTCTCAGGCAGTAACCCAGTCCAGGCGACCCTGTCAGAATTAATTTCTCTTGTGTTCAGTCAGAATTCATTTCAACTTTAGATTTTATAAATAAAAAAAGCCACTGATGAAATATTTTTGTAATAGTTTCAGTCATTAAAATAAAAACTGACCCTGGCTAAGCAGAACTCTCCCAGAAGCGACTAGACTTTATTCAGACAGGTATGGCAGATGCTGTGTGACTCTTTTGGACTCACCTGGTTGCTTTACAAGCCTTTATCTGATACATTTATCACAGGCTTGTATTAGCGGCGGTTTACTTACACAGTAATGTGACTCCAAGTGATATTAATAATAAAATAACGATAAACAAAAAAAAAAAGATCTTGAATCCTTATTGTTGGTCATTGCTGTGATATTTTAATTATTCTGCATTGTTTCTGCACCAAGCTGTGTGGTTGGTGTGTGAAAGCTGTGTATGCAAGAGACAGAACCAGCTATAGACCACAGCACCATTCACTCAGGGCTTCATTATGCAGACTGGCTATCCTAGATGTAATATGTCATGAAGAAAACATGATTAAATATTGATGGTTGCAGTCTGTGTTGTTTGACTAAAGGATATGTACTATCAAATATATTTTACTTTATTACTTTTACCATTACAACAGAAGGTTATTTTTAATAGTAGACACAGCTGGTGTCATTTTGACTCCCAGCACAAGTCCTATAGATGACTTCTGTCATCTACAGAAATACTCCGTTGACTTTGCAGTTGTCGGGTGAAACAGAGATGAACAAAAGGTTAAGTACAGAGAGCTGATGGACAGCTTTGTGTCATGGTGTGGGAACAATCATCTCGTCTTAAATGTGAACAAAACAAAGGAGATGATTGTTGATTTCAGTAGGAACAGGGTTAGATCAAACCCTATTTCCATCATCGGAGAAGAAGTGGAGGTGGTTGAGGAAAATACATACCTCAGTGTTCATCTGGAAAACAGACTGGACTAGTGACGCAACAGTGAAGGAAGGAACAGAGCAGACTGTAGGAAGCTATGGCCCTACAAGGTTTGCAGCAAAATGTTGCAGATCTTCTGTCAGTCTGTTGTTGAAAGCATCATCTCTGCTGCCATCATCTATTGGGGCAGCAGCATCAGAGCCAGGGACATAAGAAGGCTTAACAGCCTGATAAAGAAGGCTGGTTCTGTTCTGGGGAAGACTGTCTTCTTTCCAACCTTCTTATGCAAAGAAGGATTAATGGACAACCCTGACCATCCTCAGGTCATCCTTAGGACATGACACTGTCTTGGGAAGGCAGAGCATCTTCAGTCAGAGGCTTCTTTAGATTCAGTGCAGTACAGAACGCTGCAGAAAATCTTTCCTGCCAACAGCAGGCCTCCGACCTGTTCAGCTGTGCAGCGTTGAGACGTTAAGATGAGCTTTAATCCCACATGTCTGACCAGATGCCTCACTGTTCGTCCTCTGTTGTTTCTAAACCCTAAATATGTCAAATGCACTTTCACTAGAGTTTAGTGATCACTAGAGATGTGCCGATCAGGTTTTTTCCTTCCGATACCGATACCGATCACCCATGAGGGCCGATCACCAATACCGATCACATAAGTATTATTATTATTTTTATTTTTTTTATCATAAACACTACCGGTTACATTATGTGGAAAAAGGAACCATGAATTCACCTTAATTTAGACAAAAACTTGTTTTTAATAACTTTTTTCAAGAAGAAAACTAAACAAAACAGGCATTGTGCAAATTGTACTGCTATTGATAATACTATCTTTAACAGACTGATATCATATGAAGGCTCTGAAGAGGCTAAATAATGCAAAGAGCCAAAATAAAACCTCTCAACATTGCCAAAAAAATTCAAGTATAAAACTTAACATTCAAAGGCAAAAACAGGTTCCATTACAATAAACAATCCAGAGTTACTGAATGAAAACTTCCTGTTAGCATGGCGGCTAGCTGATTACTGCTAGTTCTGAGTGGCTGTTTCTGACTGAGCGGAGTAATTATGCAGAACAGGGAGGAGATCGATTATTTTTTAGATTATCTGTCTCATGTTAGGACAGCGAAAGTTTTAATACATATGTACAATTTATTTTTTTAGGTTAGAGCAGCTTTAAACAGAGATTCGGTGTGAGAGTCACTACCAGGTGGAGCAGAAGCGTCTGTGAAATATTACTACCTGTAGCGTAGCAGCGGTTCAACAGGAGAGCAGAACCAGCGTCTTACATCGCAGCTCGAAGACTTAAATAATTTTGCGGGTTATTTGTTTAGCTTTCTGACCGTCATGCTAATCCGGGTGAGTGTTTGTAGCTGTGCGCTGCTTTACCTGCTATCTGATCCTCCATATGTCTTTTTTACTGCAGTGAGCCTCGATGTAGCCAAACTCCGTCAAGTATGTCATTGTTTTTATGCCATATTAGATTCGTCGTGTTGATGCATTTTGACCTGCTTCAATTTTCCGCCGCAACACGCAAACTTCCCCATTCACTCAGTGCGTTATAGTTCCACATCGCTTAGGATTTGTTGCTACGCGTTTGCGCAGTGTGAAGGAAAGAGGAGACGAGTTGCACAGGCAGGTTGGAAATGAGATGATCGGTACCGGCAACAAGAGCCAATGATCGCCGATCACCGATCATGCACTTTTTCACGAAAATCGGCTCGATTATGATCGGTGACCGATCGATCGGCACACCTCTAGTGATCACATTTAGGATCAGTGGGTACATTTCAAGTTAGTTGTTAATTGGATTCAACATCTTCCATTTTTCTTTTTATAGGTTACATCCATAATCTTCCATGCATCATTGAATCAAATGAACATGCTCATTGATCCAAAAGACCATAACAGCAGCTACAGCCATAAAAAAATACTGACTGGAATTCTACATAAGCTTCAGCTTTTATGACCTGGAAGTGTGGTAACTCTGTATGACTGTGGTCTCCATAGCTGCCCATCCTGGTCTCATCTGTGGTCAGTCTCTACTTCCTGGAGTGGACCGATGTGTTTAAGCCGGTGAATTCTGGATATAACTGCCACGACCGCAGCCTGAGCCTGCCCTACATCGACCCCAACCACGAGGTCATCCCACTGCTGATGCTGCTTAGCCTGGCCTTCGCTGGACCAGCCATCACTGTGAGTATTAGACCATAAACATGCACAGAGTTCCTGTTTCTTTGGAAAACCACATGGTTGAATATGGGAAAATATCAGTATTAAAAAAAAATATTTTATTCAGAATATTTCACTTTATAAGGTGTACCTTATAACTGTAGTTAGAAGTATAAAGTCTCATAAACTGTACAATAATACAGCCAGAGGTTCACATACAACCTCAGCTGGGGCTCCAAAGTGAAATGGAATTTGCAGACTGAGCTGCCATTCACATGGCCTGAGGCTTAGGGTGGCAGTTCAAAGGTTCATCACATTTTAATAAAGTGTTTTGAAATTGCAATGTTATACAGAGTGAGCTACACTTTTCAGTTCAAATGCATTTTGTTTGTTTGTTTGAATGACTGACTGAATGAATGAATGAATGAATGAATGAATGAATGAATGAATGAATGAATGAATGAATGGACATTTAAGTGAACTTATTCTTACATTTCACCTCTGAACCTCATCATCGAGCACCCCAGGCAGACAGAAATAAGGCACCGACCCAGGGCAATGTGTACGCCCCACACATTGGTAGATGGTCAGCAAGGCACAGGAATGTCAGCCATAGAGACACAGGAGATGTAAGAGGTCAACCCTCCACCCAGTCACACAGTTCCCTCCACCCCATGGCCGCACTTCAGACAGCCAAGCACCAAGCATAGAAAGTCAGGAAATTTTTTTTCTAGGATTTTTTGATAGTGATCTGACAGAACAGTGGATGACATGCAGTAAAGGTCATTGGTCCAGGCCAAACCTGTGACGGTCCTTTGTACATGGGTCGCGCACTTTACCCCTGTGCCACCACCACGCCCAGAATTCAATAAAGTTAATGGCTTGATACGATCAATTGTTGACTTTTCCCACATCCTTGCTCAGGAGGCGGATTACTGGGAAGTTAGTGGCTCAATGCAGCTGGCTAGGATTACTTAGAAAACATTCTATCAGTTGGAATAATGAATGGAAGGTGCTTTGTTTTATAACTTGAATGAAACTGTAACATCTTGGATTTATTAGATCATATGTTGTGTCTGTCTGTCTTGTAAGTTGCTTGATATGATTGTATACGATGTGAATTGATGCCATATTAAAAATTTAATTGAATTGGATTAAATCTGAAAATATATAAACATTATTAAGGGCAACAATGATCCAGTACCAACCAGAATGTGTACAGCAAAGGTTAAGCCTAACAAGTAAGTAACAAAGAACACATTGAAGACTAAATGTTGAGTCTGCTGTCATCCTCAGTAAAATTTTTACCAACCACATCTACATGAAAGCACATGCAATAAATGAGTGATTGTTCTCCAGATCATGATTGGAGAGGCCATCTTGTTCTGCTGCCTCTCTCGGAGGAAGACTGGCGTTGGAACAGAGGCTAGCATCAACGCAGCTGGCTGCAATTTCAACTCTTTCATTCGCCGAGCCATCCGCTTTGTTGGTATGAGCACTTTTAGTTTTTGGTTTAAGACTAATAAACGCTTGGTTCTTCCTAATTCATGTTGCATTTTCTCACATTATCATCCTAGGTATGATTTTTCGACTTCTTGTACAGTTATCTCACGTCAAACCTTTCATCCTCAGGTGTTCATGCGTTTGGCCTCTGTGCGACTGCCCTTATTACCGACATCCTGCAGCTAATGACTGGCAATCCAACACCCTACTTCCTCACTGTGTGCAAACCCAACTACACCACACTGAACGTCAGCTGTGATAAGAATCCCTATGTGATAGAGGATATCTGCTCAGGAGCAGACTCTGCAGCCATAAACCAGGGGAGGTGAGGAGGAAAAGCATTCATCTCTTTCACTTACCTCTAGAATTAAGAACTTCCCAGTGACAAAAGTAATCAATAATACAATGTAATGAAAGAGTATGTATTTTGTTCCTTTGCAATAGTTTTAAAAACTGTGTTAAATAAGAACTGATCAACCGAAGTGTTTGGACAGTTTGAATACATCAGCCTCACACAGTTAACCAGCAATTCAGAATTTTTATTAAACGCATGAAATAAATGTTTAAACTGTTACAGAAGAGAATCTGGACCAAGGAGCCCTCAGAGGTCTTGAGGGCCAATGTGCTGCAACTTTTGAATATGTCTCTGCTTCAACACACCTGAGTCAATCCATGAGTTCATCAACAAGTCCCTGGAGAACTTCACTGTAGACTGAGCAGGTCATAAACATCTGATTCAGGTGTGTTGGACCAGGGAGACATAGAAGTAACAGGACATCAGCCCTCCAGGCCTGGTCGTAAGGATATTGACAGTTATTACTGTTAAACTCACAGTCTCTGTTTTTGTTTTTTTTTGTTTTTGTTTTTTTTAAGTTGCTCTGAGCAACAATTAGCAGAGTAGATTAAAGTGAAAAGCTGGAGACATTGGATGAGAAACTAGTGTAAATACATGCAGAAACACACCTACCTACGTCAATTAGAGAATACACAGCTGTTCTTATGCTGCATCCTGCAGCTTATGAAGACGTTTGTGCTTTGATACACTGAGCTCTGGCTTCACAGTCTTTTCCATGTCATAAGAGTATTTAGGGATAGTTTTGTAGATGGAAAATATTGAGGTGAGAACTGATGTGATGCCCAACACTGACCAGATGTGGTGACAGCTCTGCTGGAATGTTTCTCCTGCCTGACTTCATTCTGTTCTTCATCACTGACCCGAATGCCCAGAACCTAGTTTTCCTCAACAGAACTGTCACACATTCATTGGTTCAGTCCACTTTATGTTTTCATAAAGTGGAAGGATTTCTATTGGTTGATCTATTTCAGCAGCTGAAATAGATCAACCAACAGGTATTTCATCTGACCACCTGGCAGTTGGGTACGTTGGGGACCAGACCACTGAATCCTTGAGACTCCCTCTAAAAATCCTTCTAACTGCCTTTTTCAATAGTTCAAACACCAAATATACCTCAATGTTCATTGAAGCGGACAATGGAAACATCTTAGCTCTTCAGCAGAAGCTGAGGTCTACAGTCTTCCTTACCTCCACAGCCAATCACTGCAAAGGAAATGAATGGTGCTCCTTGATTAGCTGCTTTGCAAACTCCAGACAATAGAGTCTCATGTACAATTGCTCCAAAGAATTTCAGCTCCACAAACTGCTTGTCATTTCAAACGTGTTAGACATATTTTACAAAAAAATCTGCAAACATGCAAACTTTCAATGAGAAACCTGGAATAGGCTTACAAGCATGCAGCACTTTGTCCGGACCAGTATTATTACATAGTCCTGAGTTTAGATGATGATCATTTAACCAATAATCCAACTCATTTTAGTTGGATTACTTTATCAGTCAATTTTCCAATCAAATGTCTGTGCATCATCCTAGTTGTCATAGCAACAGCTAAATGGGTTCATGACAGCAGAGTATTTCTGGATATGGTTGCCCATAATTCTTCCACTGACCCACAAACACCTCATAATTAAAGAGGTGTTAAAGAACAACATGTCAACATGCTGAGGGGAGAGTTGAACTTTTTTCCTGTTCTTATTGATGGAAGGCTTTAAATAAATTGGTTTTTAGCCTTGATTTAAAGGAATTCAGTGTTTCAGCAGCTTTGCAGTTTTCTGGAAGTTTGTTCAAGAAATTGAATGCTGCTTGAACCAGAACCAGAACCATGCTTGGTATGAACCAGGGGCGGATCTAGAAAAATATTTATGGGGTGGCAAGAGGGGGGCAGGGATTTTTTCAGGGGTGGCAGTGTATATATATATATACACACAAAATATTGTTTTTAACTTCCATTGTTTCAAAATGAGCTTCATGTAGCGCCGAGGCTTAAATACAATTTCTTAATGTAGTATATAGTTAATTATTTTTACATCTTTCATACTCCTGATAATTGATGTGTATTACTGGACTGGACAGCGCCTATTGGTCGCTATGTGATTCATTGTGTCCAGAAAACCATTTTATCCCAATGCAGGATGAGCAGAAATCTGTCATGAAAATATTAGTAGTGCCACCATTTGTTATTGGATATATCTATGAAATACAACTTAAAATAAAGTTTAGAAAACTGATGTTTGATCGATTCTCCATGATACAAATCTATAAACAGTTTAGTTTCTGTTAGTTCTGTCAAGATGCAAGAAGGGGCGAATTTCTATTTATATTGGTCAATCGTTTTATTTTAAATATGCTGTAGGAGCCGTAGTTTGACGACTGTTATAAATATCACCACGTTTTGCAAACACAGGGGATTAGCTCAGTTTTTGTCGCTTGTTTAACTTTTATGAATTGCAGCAGCTGCAGTGCACCACAATAAAGGCACAATAAAGCTGATAAACAGGTGAAAAACCAAACTACACAGAACCACTTCTGATTGTTTGCCAAGCAAACTGAGGCACTGGAGTCATGCTTCTCGACACGGGCAAAACAAGGTTCAGTGTCCAAACTTATTGATTGTTCTTGATTATTTATTTTCCTCTTTCACCAAACAATTACAGAGTTCAAACTTTCATTTGTTCTCATGCTACCTCTCTTGCTCTGCTAAAAACCATCGACCCCAAACCCAAATGAAATGACCAGCAGGTGCTGGTCCTTCACCAGGCCCCTGCACTTATAGAAAGTGGACTGACCCACATTACTTCCTGTGTAAATTTAGAAAGTAAATAAGAAAAATAATAAAACAAAAAATAAATAAAATCAACAATTATCAACCTACAAATAAACTCTGTAAACAATACAAACAATAGAAATTTAAGAATAAAGTAACAAAATTCAAATGGATAAAGAAATAAAGGAAAAATAGCTCCAACAACTTCTATTCCGCCGTTTCTCGCTCCGTACGTCGGCATTACACGCGGACCCGTTGCCATGGCAACCGACAAACAACAGCTCAACGAGCAGATAGAGCAGAGATCACCGATCAGGGGAATCAACACCAAAAATCAAACATTCCCCACACAAAAAAGTAGCAAAAACACTAAAACAGAACATCCAGTCTGTTATATTATGTTGTCAGGCTTAATGTCTATATTGTGATTATTAATAAGTTTTCGCCTGAAAAGCTGCTCTACTGATGACTTGGTGGGCGGGTTGTTTAGTGCTAACGGAACCAAGACACACCGAACTGCGCAGCACATGCTAATGTTATCAAAGTCAATACCAGGCCAGCAACAGTTAGGCTAGTATAACTGACCCACTGCTGACTTGGTCAATGGTAACGTTTTCCTCACCTGTGAAATCTGAAGCCCTTATTACCATCATCTATGGTTGAATTAACTGCTAAACATTGCGTCCGTTGTTCTGATTCTTTGCGTGATTGTAGTATTTTCCTGACCACCGATATTCCTGACTCAATGGACAGCAATGGCGCATGTGTGACTTACGATAAATCATGTAATGTCCAGTCCAGTAATATTTAATGCTGCTGCCTCGCACTCTGTCCTTCTCTCTCACTTCCCACTACTCAGCAGTGGGTGTCAGGTTACATTGTGTTGCATTCAATGTTGTCGGAAAAAAGAGTTTCATGCGCTTAATGTCCGATTTGCCATAACTATTTATTGAATTCATTGTCGCTAGCTGGGGTGGCAACAGGGGTGGGCAACAGGCTCTCGTTTGGGGTGGCAACTGTCACCCCATGCCACCCCAGTAGATCCGCCCCTGGTACGAACCATGGACTGAGGAAAACTAGAACCATGCTTACTGCTGTCAGAGTAGTATTACTGGATGTACTTCATTGAAAGGAATATATGCCTGTTAGATTTATTTTTTTATCTTTTATAAAACAAGTTGGCTTTTTGATGGATGGGTGTATAATACTAACGCCAAGCATATATTATCATATCCCAGATAGCACATGATGTTAAATCAACGTTGAAAAATAGTTAGAATCGTTGATTTTTGGTTGAAGTCGACAAATGAC
>NW_006800801.1:24662-34790 GCF_000485575.1 Poecilia formosa | reverse complement strand
TCTGGTTCTGTTCTGGTTCTGTTCTGGGGAAGACTGTCTTCTTTCCAACCTTCTTATGCAAAGAAGGATTCTTCATAGGGTCAAGAAAATAATGGACAACCCTGACCATCCTCAGGTCATCCTTAGGACATGACACTGTCTTGGGAAGGCAGAGCATCTTCAGTCAGAGGCTTCTTCAGATTCAGTGCAGTATAGACCACTGCAGAAAATCTTTCCTGCCAACAGCAGGCCTCCGACCTGTTCAGCTCCCAGAGTCCTGTCCACTGACTCTGTGACAGGTGAGTTGTGATGCTGTATCTGAGATGCAGACAGCCTCTCAGCCTGTTGCAGCTCAGCTGAGCTGTGTGACTGCCTGGCTCCAGCAGCCTCCACAGAACTGCACAGCGATGAGACATTAAGATGAGCTTTAATCCTACATGTCTGACCAGATGCCTCACTGTTCGTCCTCTGTTGTTTCTAAACCCTAAATATGTCAAATGCACTTTCACTAGAGTTTAGTGATCACATTTAGGATCAGTGGGTACATTTCAAGTTAGTTGTTAATTGGATTCAACATCTTCCATTTTTCTTTTTATAGGTTACATCCATAATCTTCCATGCATCATTGAATCAAATGAACATGCTCATTGATCCAAAAGACCATAACAGCAGCTACAGCCATAAAAAAATACTGACTGGAATTCTACATAAGCTTCAGCTTTTATGACCTGGAAGTGTGGTAACTCTGTATGACTGTGGTCTCCATAGCTGCCCATCCTGGTCTCATCTGTGGTCAGTCTCTACTTCCTGGAGTGGACCGATGTGTTTAAGCCGGTGAATTCTGGATATAACTGCCACGACCGCAGCCTGAGCCTGCCCTACATCGACCCCAACCACGAGGTCATCCCACTGCTGATGCTGCTTAGCCTGGCCTTCGCTGGACCAGCCATCACTGTGAGTATTAGACCATAAACATGCACAGAGTTCCTGTTTCTTTGGAAAACCACATGGTTGAATATGGGAAAATATCAGTATTAAAAAAAATATTTTATTCAGAATATTTCACTTTATAAGGTGTACCTTATAACTGTAGTTAGAAGTATAAAGTCTCATAAACTGTACAATAATACAGCCAGAGGTTCACATACAACCTCAGCTGGGGCTCCAAAGTGAAATGGAATTTGCAGACTGAGCTGTCATTCACATGGCCTGAGGCTGAGGGTGGCAGTTCAAAGGTTCATCACATTTTAATAAAGTGTTTTGAAATTGCAATGTTATACAGAGTGAGCTACACTTTTCAGTTCAAATGCATTTTGTTTGTTTGTTTGAATGACTGACTGAATGAATGAATGAATGAATGAATGAATGAATGAATGAATGAATGAATGAATGAATGGACATTTAAGTGAACTTATTCTTACATTTCACCTCTGAACCTCATCATCGAGCACCCCAGGCAGACAGAAATAAGGCACCGACCCAGGGCAATGTGTACGCCCCACACATTGGTAGATGGTCAGCAAGGCACAGGAATGTCAGCCATAGAGACACAGGAGATGTAAGAGGTCAACCCTCCACCCAGTCACACAGTTCCCTCCACCCCATGGCCGCACGTCAGACAGCCAAGCACCAAGCATAGAAAGTCAGGAAATTTTTTTTCTAGGATTTTTTGATAGTGATCTGACAGAACAGTGGATGACATGCAGTAAAGGTCATTGGTCCAGGCCAAACCTGTGACGGTCCTTTGTACATGGGTCGCGCACTTTACCCCTGTGCCACCACCACGCCCAGAATTCAATAAAGTTAATGGCTTGATACGATCAATTGTTGACTTTTCCCACATCCTTGCTCAGGAGGCGGATTACTGGGAAGTTAGTGGCTCAATGCAGCTGGCTAGGATTACTTAGAAAACATTCTATCAGTTGGAATAATGAATGGAAGGTGCTTTGTTTTATAACTTGAATGAAACTGTAACATCTTGGATTTATTAGATCATATGTTGTGTCTGTCTGTCTTGTAAGTTGCTTGATATGATTGTATACGATGTGAATTGATGCCATATTAAAAATTTAATTGAATTGGATTAAATCTGAAAATATATAAACATTATTAAGGGCAACAATGATCCAGTACCAACCAGAATGTGTACAGCAAAGGTTAAGCCTAACAAGTAAGTAACAAAGAACACATTGAAGACTAAATGTTGAGTCTGCTGTCATCCTCAGTAAAATTTTTACCAACCACATCTACATGAAAGCACATGCAATAAATGAGTGATTGTTCTCCAGATCATGATTGGAGAGGCCATCTTGTTCTGCTGCCTCTCTCGGAGGAAGACTGGCGTTGGAACAGAGGCTAGCATCAACGCAGCTGGCTGCAATTTCAACTCTTTCATTCGCCGAGCCATCCGCTTTGTTGGTATGAGCACTTTTAGTTTTTGGTTTAAGACTAATAAACGCTTGGTTCTTCCTAATTCATGTTGCATTTTCTCACATTATCATCCTAGGTATGATTTTTCGACTTCTTGTACAGTTATCTCACGTCAAACCTTTCATCCTCAGGTGTTCATGCGTTTGGCCTCTGTGCGACTGCCCTTATTACCGACATCCTGCAGCTAATGACTGGCAATCCAACACCCTACTTCCTCACTGTGTGCAAACCCAACTACACCACACTGAACGTCAGCTGTGATAAGAATCCCTATGTGATAGAGGATATCTGCTCAGGAGCAGACTCTGCAGCCATAAACCAGGGGAGGTGAGGAGGAAAAGCATTCATCTCTTTCACTTACCTCTAGAATTAAGAACTTCCCAGTGACAAAAGTAATCAATAATACAATGTAATGAAAGAGTATGTATTTTGTTCCTTTGCAATAGTTTTAAAAACTGTGTTAAATAAGAACTGATCAACCGAAGTGTTTGGACAGTTTGAATACATCAGCCTCACACAGTTAACCAGCAATTCAGAATTTTTATTAAACGCATGAAATAAATGTTAAAACTGTTACAGAAGAGAATCTGGACCAAGGAGCCCTCAGAGGTCTTGAGGGCCAATGTGCTGCAACTTTTGAATATGTCTCTGCTTCAACACACCTGAGTCAATCCATGAGTTCATCAACAAGTCCCTGAAGAACTTCACTGTAGACTGAGCAGGTCATAAACATCTGATTCAGGTGTGTTGGACCAGGGAGACATAGAAGTAACAGGACATCAGCCCTCCAGGCCTGGTCGTAAGGATATTGACAGTTATTACTGTTAAACTCACAGTCTCTGTTTTTGTTTTTTTTTGTTTTTGTTTTTTTTAAGTTGCTCTGAGCAACAATTAGCAGAGTAGATTAAAGTGAAAAGCTGGAGACATTGGATGAGAAACTAGTGTAAATACATGCAGAAACACACCTACCTACGTCAATTAGAGAATACACAGCTGTTCTTATGCTGCATCCTGCAGCTTATGAAGACGTTTGTGCTTTGATACACTGAGCTCTGGCTTCACAGTCTTTTCCATGTCATAAGAGTATTTAGGGATAGTTTTGTAGATGGAAAATATTGAGGTGAGAACTGATGTGATGCCCAACACTGACCAGATGTGGTGACAGCTCTGCTGGAATGTTTCTCCTGCCTGACTTCATTCTGTTCTTCATCACTGACCCGAATGCCCAGAACCTAGTTTTCCTCAACAGAACTGTCACACATTCATTGGTTCAGTCCACTTTATGTTTTCATAAAGTGGAAGGATTTCTATTGGTTGATCTATTTCAGCAGCTGAAATAGATCAACCAACAGGTATTTCATCTGACCACCTGGCAGTTGGGTACGTTGGGGACCAGACCACTGAATCCTTGAGACTCCCTCTAAAAATCCTTCTAACTGCCTTTTTCAATAGTTCAAGCACCAAATATACCTCAATGTTCATTGAAGCGGACAATGGAAACATCTTAGCTCTTCAGCAGAAGCTGAGGTCTACAGTCTTCCTTACCTCCACAGCCAATCACTGCAAAGGAAATGAATGGTGCTCCTTGATTAGCTGCTTTGCAAACTCCAGACAATAGAGTCTCATGTACAATTGCTCCAAAGAATTTCAGCTCCACAAACTGCTTGTCATTTCAAACGTGTTAGACATATTTTACAAAAAAATCTGCAAACATGCAAACTTTCAATGAGAAACCTGGAATAGGCTTACAAGCATGCAGCACTTTGTCCGGACCAGTATTATTACATAGTCCTGAGTTTAGATGATGATCATTTAACCAATAATCCAACTCATTTTAGTTGGATTACTTTATCAGTCAATTTTCCAATCAAATGTCTGTGCATCATCCTAGTTGCCATAGCAACAGCTAAATGGGTTCATGACAGCAGAGTATTTCTGGATATGGTTGCCCATAATTCTTCCACTGACCCACAAACACCTCATAATTAAAGAGGTGTTAAAGAACAACATGTCAACATGCTGAGGGGAGAGTTGAACTTTTTTCCAGTTCTTATTGATGGAAGGCTTTAAATAAATTGGTTTTTAGCCTTGATTTAAAGGAATTCAGTGTTTCAGCAGCTTTGCAGTTTTCTGGAAGTTTGTTCAAGAAATTGAATGCTGCTTGAACCAGAACCAGAACCATGCTTGGTATGAACCAGGGGCGGATCTAGAAAAATATTTATGGGGTGGCAAGAGGGGGGCAGGGATTTTTTCAGGGGTGGCAGTGTATATATATATATACACACAAAATATTGTTTTTAACTTCCATTGTTTCAAAATGAGCTTCATGTAGCGCCGAGGCTTAAATACAATTTCTTAATGTAGTATATAGTTAATTATTTTTACATCTTTCATACTCCTGATAATTGATGTGTATTACTGGACTGGACAGCGCCTATTGGTCGCTATGTGATTCATTGTGTCCAGAAAACCATTTTATCCCAATGCAGGATGAGCAGAAATCTGTCATGAAAATATTAGTAGTGCCACCATTTGTTATTGGATATATCTATGAAATACAACTTAAAATAAAGTTTAGAAAACTGATGTTTGATCGATTCTCCATGATACAAATCTATAAACAGTTTAGTTTCTGTTAGTTCTGTCAAGATGCAAGAAGGGGCGAATTTCTATTTATATTGGTCAATCGTTTTATTTTAAATATGCTGTAGGAGCCGTAGTTTGACGACTGTTATAAATATCACCACGTTTTGCAAACACAGGGGATTAGCTCAGTTTTTGTCGCTTGTTTAACTTTTATGAATTGCAGCAGCTGCAGTGCACCACAATAAAGGCACAATAAAGCTGATAAACAGGTGAAAAACCAAACTACACAGAACCACTTCTGATTGTTTGCCAAGCAAACTGAGGCACTGGAGTCATGCTTCTCGACACGGGCAAAACAAGGTTCAGTGTCCAAACTTATTGATTGTTCTTGATTATTTATTTTCCTCTTTCACCAAACAATTACAGAGTTCAAACTTTCATTTGTTCTCATGCTACCTCTCTTGCTCTGCTAAAAACCATCGACCCCAAACCCAAATGAAATGACCAGCAGGTGCTGGTCCTTCACCAGGCCCCTGCACTTATAGAAAGTGGACTGACCCACATTACTTCCTGTGTAAATTTAGAAAGTAAATAAGAAAAATAATAAAACAAAAAATAAATAAAATCAACAATTATCAACCTACAAATAAACTCTGTAAACAATACAAACAATAGAAATTTAAGAATAAAGTAACAAAATTCAAATGGATAAAGAAATAAAGGAAAAATAGCTCCAACAACTTCTATTCCGCCGTTTCTCGCTCCGTACGTCGGCATTACACGCGGACCCGTTGCCATGGCAACCGACAAACAACAGCTCAACGAGCAGATAGAGCAGAGATCACCGATCAGGGGAATCAACACCAAAAAGCAAACATTCCCCACACAAAAAAGTAGCAAAAACACTAAAACAGAACATCCAGTCTGTTATATTATGTTGTCAGGCTTAATGTCTATATTGTGATTATTAATAAGTTTTCGCCTGAAAAGCTGCTCTACTGATGACTTGGTGGGCGGGTTGTTTAGTGCTAACGGAACCAAGACACACCGAACTGCGCAGCACATGCTAATGTTATCAAAGTCAATACCAGGCCAGCAACAGTTAGGCTAGTATAACTGACCCACTGCTGACTTGGTCAATGGTAACGTTTTCCTCACCTGTGAAATCTGAAGCCCTTATTACCATCATCTATGGTTGAATTAACTGCTAAACATTGCGTCCGTTGTTCTGATTCTTTGCGTGATTGTAGTATTTTCCTGACCACCGATATTCCTGACTCAATGGACAGCAATGGCGCATGTGTGACTTACGATAAATCATGTAATGTCCAGTCCAGTAATATTTAATGCTGCTGCCTCGCACTCTGTCCTTCTCTCTCACTTCCCACTACTCAGCAGTGGGTGTCAGGTTACATTGTGTTGCATTCAATGTTGTCGGAAAAAAGAGTTTCATGCGCTTAATGTCCGATTTGCCATAACTATTTATTGAATTCATTGTCGCTAGCTGGGGTGGCAACAGGGGTGGGCAACAGGCTCTCGTTTGGGGTGGCAACTGTCACCCCATGCCACCCCAGTAGATCCGCCCCTGGTACGAACCATGGACTGAGGAAAACTAGAACCATGCTTACTGCTGTCAGAGTAGTATTACTGGATGTACTTCATTGAAAGGAATATATGCCTGTTAGATTTATTTTTTTATCTTTTATAAAACAAGTTGGCTTTTTGATGGATGGGTGTATAATACTAACGCCAAGCATATATTATCATATCCCAGATAGCACATGATGTTAAATCAACGTTGAAAAATAGTTAGAATCGTTGATTTTTGGTTGAAGTCGACAAATGACAGTGGATCAACCATCAAACAACCATCCAATCAAACCGTTGAAACTGTGACATTGAATCAACGTTGTTTTGTGGTTGAAATCTGATCACTGAAATGCCGAAGTCTGATTAATGGTTGATTTTTGGTTGAAGACGACAGATTACGGTGGGTCGCCCATCAAACAACCATCCACCTCTAGCCAAGTAACCAATGTTGAAACTGTGTCATTGATTCAATGTTGTTTCAATCATTCTGTGCTATCTGGGATGTTATTGCTGCAATAAATTATTGTGGTTGCTGACTCATCTGTCACTTTTTTTTAGCTTAGTAGTAGGCCTGTCATAACAAATTTTGCTGAGCGATTAATTGTCTCAAAAATTATTGCGATAAACCATAATATTGTTTGAAGATTTTTTTACACTGATTTAATGGAAATGACATAATAATACAAGCAATATCATGCCTAAAATAGATACACATTATTTTCAAAATAACACTTACCACTGGAACTGGTAAACAGAACAACCAAAAACAAAAATAAAATGAACTCTCAGTTTATGTTAACAATAAATGCACTTGAATAAAAACTAAACAACATAAAACCAAAGTGGAAATAATAACTACATTCAACCAAAAGAATAGAGATTATGAAGTCTGTATATTGCCCTTCAATAATCATTAGATTTTAGATAGAGAAGATGGGCACGTCTTTTCTGCCCCGATTTTCCCCTTACAACAATCTTAGAATGTTAAACGTTCTAACACAAATCAGATTCTTGGTTCCTTGGCTCGGTCTTGTCAGACCTCTGCTAGGAATTTTGGTTTCATATTTGACAACTCTTTAAAGCTAGATAAACAAGTTAGTTCTGTCGTTAAATCAAGTTTCTACCACCTTCGGCTTTTAGCAAAAGTTGAATCTTACTTCTGTTTTAAGGACTTTGAAGGACTTATCCATGCCTTCATAACAACTCGTCTGGATTACTGCTACTCTTTATATAGAGGGATGGAAAAATCGCAGATTCAGCGACTTCAAATGATCCAGAACGCAGCAGCACGGCTTCTTACAGGAACCAGGAAGCATGACCATATAAGGCGAACTCTGGCATCTTTACACTGGCTGTCCGTCTTTTATCGAATAGATTTTAAGATTCTTTTGTTAACTTATAAAGTTTTAAATGGATATCCCGCCCCCCTTATCTTCGGGACCTTTTAAAATTCCGGTCTGTGTCCAGAACTTTACTGTCAAATAATCAGTTATTACTGACAGTTCCTCGGACTCGACTTAAGAGGAAAGGAGATCGAGCTTTTTCTGTTGCTGCTCCTGTTTTATGGAATAACTTACCTTTCCAGATTAGATCTACCCACAGCCTGGATCATTTTAAATCACTTCTTAAAACTCATTTTTACTCTTTGGCATTTAATTGATGTATTGTTTTGTGTTCCGTTTTGTCATTTGTGTTGTCGTTCTTGTATAGCACTTTGGTGCAGTTTTATACCTGTTTTAAAGTGCTATATAAATAAATTTGACATTGACGCTTGCGATTTCGTAGCCGATAATCCTGTAGTGTGTTACGATTGATCGGGTCCAGTGGTAGAACCTCGTGGCCGCTCCGATCTAAATCAGGGGTTTTCCCAGACGGAGCGAGAACGAAGCCTGTTGAATGTGACAGGTAGCCAATCAGAAAGCGTGGATTTCCCTCTGTGCTTACTGAGAGGAATCCCAAACAGCTGACACGGCGCAACCCAGAGTCCAGCGGACATCGGAGATGATATGTGGAAACAACATTAATGTTTATTCAACATTCCATACAAAGAATATCCGCAGAAATGACCAGGAGAGGAGTTGGAGCGAAGTTGCTAACGCAGTTGATAAACCCGGTAACTTTTCAGCTGTTCATCGTTAACGTGACATAAATAGGTTACAATGATATTAATTTAGTCAGGACTTTAAGCTGACACTAGCCCAGGGTTGGGCAATCCTGGTCCTCGAGGCCCGGTGTCCTGCAACTCTTAGATGTCTCCCTGGTCCAACATACTTGAATCAAACAGTTGAATCACCTCCTCAGTGCAGTCAAGTTCTCCAGAGTGCTGCTAACGACCTCATTATTTGACTCAGGTGTGTTGAAGTTGAGATGCACCTAAAAGTTGCAGGAGACCAGCCCTCGGGGCCTGGAGTTGCCCACCCCTGCACTAGCTACATGCATTGCAGGTAGATTGTACCCAGATAGCCCAGAATGGTTGAAACAACATTGAATCAATGTCAGGCTGTGACATTGAAACAACATTGAAAGTAGTCGGTGATTTGTATGTTGAATCAACGTTAGGGTTTCAACCATAACTGACATTATATCAATGTTGATTCAACCATCATCTGACTGTGGATCTGCATGCATATTTCTGTTGATTCTACATTGAATCAGTTAAGAATAAATGTTGATTCAACCATCATCTGAACGTGGATCTACATGCAGATTTGGGTTGATTTTATATTGAATGAAAGCTAGGGATTTATGTACATTTTTAGGTCTGATGGGTCTAGATCAGAACATACCACTAAAAGTTTCTTCACTGGTGTTAAACACTATTTTATTGGCAGATGATGGGTAAACTGTGTGTACAAAGGGTTAAAAATAACAACATGGGTTTGATATAACTTTTTATTTAAGAAAAGAGGGATAGATCTTTAAACATAGTTGACTTTTTTTGACTGTTAGAACAACAGTCTGTTGTCCATGGAAGAACAACATACATGAGGTTAAGCTTTGTACTGTATAAACCAGGGAAACAGTACAAGTTGTGGTAGCCCCACACTGTAAAAAAAAAACCTGTAAAAAAAAAACTGGTAAATGTACCGTAGAAATTTGAAGGAATTTTTCCGTTTTTAGTTTTACAGGTATTTCTACTGTATTTTCAACTTTACGCATTGCATCATGGGAACAAGAACCTTCGCGAAGCGCCAAAACTGGTCAGACGACATTTCAAGCTCCTTAGCCGGACCCTGCAACATATATCTTTTGGACTTCGGTTGGATTAAAAGTTGGATTTGCCTTTCTGCTACCTCACTGGTAAAGTAAAATAAATAAGAACACTTTCTTTTCTATGAATAATATTTTGAAATATTTGTAGTTGACTCCGTGAGACTCCTGGTGTGCCAGGAGTCTCACGATAATTTTATTTTATTTTTTTACAATGCTGCGTTTGCTTGTGTATTGTAAAAGTAAAACACGGTGACTGCTGTACTACTATTATTTATTTATTTTACCGAACTCAAAGTACCGGCCATTTTTTCAAGTCAAACTGAACTGGGC
>NW_006800801.1:22801-24298 GCF_000485575.1 Poecilia formosa | reverse complement strand
TTTTATTCAAATTTTGTGCTTTATCCATAGGACCTGTTTTGTCCCTATTCTCAAGGATCACTTATTTGCTAAACATGATTTGATGTCCCGGTTGTTAACATAAAAGCAGGTGGCCATTTAACTTCGGTAAATATACTTTCGATGTCAAGTTTGGGGTTTTAGAATATGGGAAATGTCGCCTGGAGTAGGGGGTAGTTAGAGGTGGTGGTGGTGGTGGGGGCGGGAGCAGCCGTTAGACCAGGGGAAGGAAGGACGGACGAACGAACGTAATGGGGGCGGAGGGAAACCGTTCGAGGGGACGACCTTAAGACTGGGGTGGGGACGGCTCGTGTTTCAGTTAGCGTTAAATTTGTTGCATGTTCGGTGCTCTAATCAGGCATGTTGAGATTAGGTTAGGTTGATAAACTGTTACAGTGGGTCAGAAGCTTCTTGCCTCATAAATTGTAAGTCAGTGGATTGTTCATACAGGTAGTTGATTTTCCTGTTTCTGAAATAGGAATAAACATCACTGAGAGTAAATAAGTGACTTTTGCAAAAATAAACAAAAATGCATGCTTGCAAACTCATTATCGGTTATTGTAGCTTAGCTTAAAAACTATATAACTAGTACTGTTCTAAATTTGTTGTCAGAACAAATGATTTCATTTAATTGTTAAAAAAAAACAACAAATTATTGATTTAATCATTGGAAGACTTGCATGTTTTGGTGTTTATATGTTTTTCTCCTTGTATAGTTATTTTGTTTTCTCTCTTCAACAGCTGCATCCAGACACTCCTGAACTTTTCCTGGCAAGCAACTAGGCATCTTTAGAATAGGTGTGTACATTTGTTTTTGTTTTACTCAACCTGTTAAACCTTTAGTTTAAATTAAGAAATGTGTGGTGTTTTCTACAATAACATAGACATAATGTTTTGTTGTATCTTTCTAATAATGTCTAACGCAGCACTATGTAACTTATGATACAGTTTTTTTACATATTTGTTGAAGCTGTCACTGTGTCCTGATATTGCATGAGAGATAATGTGTGGAAAAAACATGTAGCTCTTCTGTTAGCCAGTGCTAACTGGATTCAAACAGTCAGAACCAGGAGGCAGGTGTTAGTGTGTCAATCACAAACTCTTGTGGTGCTGCTCATCCCACTTCTCCCAGATCTCTTGCGTTTGGCTACGCTACAGCTAACGGAACCTGTCATGAATGTTGAGATTAGTTATCATGGACACCGATGACAGTGGATAAATGGTTTTCCTGTAATGGTAAATTGATTGACAGCGCTAAGACTCTCCTCCTGTTTCTGATTGGTTGTTTTTGGTTGGGAGTGATGAATTTCTTCAGATGGAAATAGTAGCTCAGGGGGAGTGGAGGAGTTTATTTTCACAAATTATACATAACATAAAATCATGACATGGTGACTTTATTTTAACAAATATGTAAAAATTAGTGTATGTTTTTATTTTCTCAAGAAAATTTTTGTGTACTTGTGTATGTTAGGGGTGCAT
>NW_006800801.1:21125-22650 GCF_000485575.1 Poecilia formosa | reverse complement strand
GACCGGCCCACCAGGTCATGTCTCCATGTTTGCAGTTATCAATAGTCACCCCACTGTTGCCAACCCACTGACGTTTTGCTGCATTTAGCAATATTCAGACAAGACAATCAGTATCGGCCAAAATCAGAATTGACAAGTCAGATTTTTAAAGATTGGCCAGAAATCTGCAATTGACACACGCCTAGTGTAATTTTTTTTAATGTCAGAATTCATCAAAATTACTCAATGTTTGTGAAAGAGCTATTAGCAATTGGTGAGACACTGATGAGCAAGGTGATGTGCTGCTGTAATGTAATTTAGAAGCGTTTTGTAAAAAGTAAGTTTCTGTGTTAAACTGGAATATCCATTCTCTTTTTTTTTTAGAGTTTTTCTGGGTTCAAACCCTGAACGAGGTCGACTGACATGTCGCCGACGAAGGTGAAGAAGCAGCTTTGCATTCCAACCAGATGGCTCAATTCCCTTAATGAACTGAATGACTGGGAATCCATGGAAAATTTGAGCCTTTTGAAGTTTAAATGTGATTGATCTCATCAAACCTGGTGCACCAGGAACCTTTGCGAAGCACAAGAACTGGTCAGAACATTTCAAGCTCTTGGTAACTGGACCTAAGAGTTGGATTAACCTTTTTTTGCAGAACATAAACATAAAATGGACTGTTTTGTTATGTTCACAGCGACTAGAGGTAATGAGAGCATACACTCATGAATCCAGTGTCTTCCACTGTCGTTGGCATTAGGCTGTGTTTATGTATTTGATTTTTAACTGAATATTTATACCTGTATTTCATTAAAAAAAAATTATTTTGAAGTATGTTGGTCCTGTTTACAACTATGATTTTCATGATCCAAAGCAATTTTTATATGTTCCATGTTAATTAACAAAATTGTTTATTTGATTTCAAAGACTAGAGTCAAGACTGCTTTACATTTAATTTATAAGTTGAAAGTTTGCATAGTTAAATACAATAAATTAGTTGTGATGTACAGAAGATAAACGTTAGCAAGCGCAAGAATATGTTTAGCTCTTAATGTATAATAGCAAAGGTTAGTTATAAAGACTAGATGACATGTCAATTTATGGTCTTAAATTGCAAAATAAAGTCTGCAAATTGTAGAATGGTTTCATTTTTATATCACTTTGCATGAGCTACTTTCAAACTCAGTGTTTTGTGTTTTACAACTACATTTCCTGTGGACTTAGAAATTAGTTTTGTTTCAAAGTTATGTTAAGAATATATTAAATACATTAACTTTGATATATTTGACTCTATAATTAACATATGTTATAAAATACAGACTTCAATAGTTTGGAAGACAAAAGTATTTGGAAATGTCCAAGGTTTTTAAAAAAGTTTGTGAATATATCAAGACAGAGTAAAAAGACAGAATTTCAGTTTTGGGTTGACAAAATATTGGTAAATTTGACATAAACTGTTAAATTATGGGAAATATTTTGATGGAAATTCTGGAAGAAAAAAACCCCAGAAAATGTCCTGGTAACTTTTTGCAGGATATTTTCAGGGTTT
>NW_006800801.1:19220-20915 GCF_000485575.1 Poecilia formosa | reverse complement strand
ATTTAACAGTTTTCTATGTTTAAAATTTAACATATATAAACTGTTAAATTATGGGAAAAAATCTGTTAAATTACGGAAAAAATTCTGCCGGAAATTCCATAAAAAAACAGAAAATGTACTGGCAAAAAATTACCAGGACATTTCCCTGTTTTTTTACGGAATTTTTTTTTACTGTGCAGTTTGACTCTGGTTGGCGTCACTTCCTCTCATTCTGGCACGCAATGAAGCCACTTCTTGACAGTTTTGCTACAGTCCTCAAGAGTCAGCTTTCAGTCAAACTGTATAGCAGCGGCTGAAAAACACAAAAATAAAAGTAAGGAAGGTGCCGGTTATAAAGATGATAAACATTTGAAAAGTTCTGAAAGACATTGAAATATTAAACAGTGTACTGGTTACAAATCTGAGAACAAACACAAACCGTATAGTTCCCCATGTACACTCACTGTTAAATTAATATTTATCTTAATGTTTACATATACAATTACCTATCAAGCTGCAGTATAGTGTAGCATTTATGATGATGCTGCACTCATGTTAAAATGAGGGAATCAATATTTAAAATAAAGGGCTGTTTATCAGAAAACCTAAAGATAAAACTCAGGGAAGATCAGGGTTGATTTATTGGGAAAAATATTTATAATTTATACAGAATAAACTTCCATCAAATAGCTGGTTAAATCTTGCATTAACTACAAATTTCCAAATAAGTTGATTAAATTAATTCAAAAATGCCCATATGCAGATAAAGATCCCACACAAGTAATAATAGTCCAGTTCAGTAACCAGTTACCAATCCAAGAATCAACAGACTGAATCAGTCATTAGCAGGTTTAGTTCAGTGTTTCACCTGCTTTACATGTTAAGTGTTTCCCTTCTGCCTCACCTGGATTGAATCTGTGGATGATTAACAACCTTCTGCACTTCTTGATGGCTGCAGAAGGTAACTCAGCTGTTCTGGAACAAAGGCACATTTAAGGATGTCCCTAGGCACATCATAATCAAAAGTTAAAAACAAGAGATTACTGTCACAACAATTTAAAGCCCACCTGGACCAGCCAGCCTTACACTTCCTTGTCCACCACATGTTCTCCCAGACCAAACAATAAGCCCCGCCCTATTTTTTAAAAACTCAAATCCCACAAAATCTCGCAGGACCACCTAGCAGCAGCTTTAGCCACATTTAGGAAAAAATATACTCTCTGTCAGTGCTGTAACGTTTAGAGGTTCACTTTCTGTGTTTTATAAAACAGTGTTTACGTGTTAGATAACCGTTATTAGTCATTGTCAATTTACCATTCTCCAACCAGCCTCCGATCATGAATAAACCAGCTAGCAGCAGCTTTAGCCACAGTTAGGAAACGTATACACCGCCGCCTGTCAGTGATGTAACGTTTAGAGGTTCATTTTCTGTATTAATGGAAAATAAAGGACAGCTTCCAACAACGTTGTTTAGAATAGTATTTTAAATATTGGGGCTGATTATGTATCTCTGCTCATTTCCAAGCTCAAATGAGCAACTTCACGTTCAAACACAAGTCCCCCAAAAAACGCGACCGGTGAATCATTATTTTTTATGACTTTAAAAAAAACAAGACCACAGCCCCAAATAACAGTTGGGCTTGACGGCATTTCTGTTTTTCCAGCAACAAAATGCGCATCTCCCTGCCCTGTTCATGTTTCTGTCTTGCTAACTGT
>NW_006800801.1:8642-18659 GCF_000485575.1 Poecilia formosa | reverse complement strand
CGAGCCAAAACGGAAGTTGTGTGACGTCATGTGAAAAGGGTCTATTGTCATTGTGTGCAATCTGGGTACAGAATAGAATTACAACTCAATGTTGTCAACACATAGTGCTTAAGTTAAAACGTGATTAACCCTCATCTAAAATTAAAGTTGTTTCACCCGGAGCCAAAGGAGGAGGGGAGGAGAGTAGAAAGGGGGATGGACATTGGGGGATAGATTGACCAGGTGAGGGGTGGACGGTGGGGGGAAAGGGGTGTGTGTGTGTCTTTGTCAAGTGGAGGGAGAGGGGTTGGGCGTTTGAATGGTAGGTGGAGGTGGAGGGGTGTGAAAAACAGCTTACATTGATTGAACATTTAGATTACTAGTTCTTCCCCAAACCTTGTCCTCAAGGCAAACTGACCTGCGTGTTTTCATTCAGCAAAACCCCGTTAATCAGACGTCAATTAAAATCACATGTGCTGAATTAGGGAAATACCTAAAACTTGGAGGGCAATGTGCCTAGAGGACCAGTGCTGAAAAACACTTAATTCGATGTTGGCATTTCAATCAATAGATATCGACAATAAATCAACATTGATTCAATGACACATTTTCAACGTTAGTTAATTGGCTAGAATTGAATGTTTGTTTGATGGTTGATCCAGCTTCTGTCATCGACCTTAACCATAAATTCAACCTTTGTGATCATAATTCAACACTGAACTAACATATTTTGCAAACAAGCCAACAGCAAAGTGGCTGTGTGTTTGGGACATCCCACTCATGTAAATAGCAGGGGTGGACCGCTCCACTCCTTGTAGTAAGTTGTAGATGTTTTTGTGTCAATATATCACCACATATAGTTATTAGGGGGCAGCATTTCATTCATTAGATTTTTTTTTTGGCTCTAGTGGCAGTGATAGTTAATTGGGTAATTAGAGAAGAGGGAAGACATGCAGCAAAGGTCGCCAAGGCCGGGAATCAAACCTGCGACAGCTGCGTTGAGGACTAAGGCCTCCATATATGGGTTGTGCTTAACCCCTACGCCACCACAGCACACCCCATTCATTAGATTTCAACCACAAAACAACATTGATTCAACTAGAAAATTCCTGAAGAAATTTAACTGGGGCCTGCCAAAGGGTGCCCGTCGGTTTGGACCCAGCGTTCTGATGCTAAAAATGAGCATTAATGCTAAAGAAAGCTGCAATATAGTCAAGAACCTGTGGAGAGTCAGAAGCATGTGGACTAAGCTGTACTTGTACCATTCAGTATGTTGCATAAGCTAAAATTAGAAAAAATGCGAATAATAGCATGAATGCTATCAGTAGCATGTGGGGTATCACTAGCATGTTGTCTGTCATTGACTTACTCCATTCAGTTTACGAAACATGGCTAATAAGTAAGAAAAGCGTTCTGATGCTCAACATTAGCATCAATGCTAAGCTGAGGTAAATTGTAGTCAAAAATCTGTGGAGAGTCAGAAACATGTTGACTAAGCTGAACTTGCACCATTCATTTTGTTAAAATTAATGCATAAGGTGACATTAGCAAAAATGCTAATCTTAGTGTGATTGCTGTCAATAGCATGTGGGGCATCACTAGCATGTTGTCTGTCATTGACTCAGTCCATTCAGTATTCTAAACATGGCTAATAAGTGTTAAATTAGAGGAATAAAATGTTAAACTTCTTTGCTTGTCGTTTTCCTCTAGTGTCCCGAATTCAGGGTTCCTCATGTACAACAGTGGAAACCACACAGAGAACAACCAGTCGTCATTCAACTTCAGACATATCTAGGGTTTTATTCAGACAATTAAATGCATAGAAAAACAGATCAGTGTCACACCCAAACCATCAAGAAGTCCAAACCATAAAACAGACATTAATTACCTGAGAAAAGTAGAAAAATGAACAAAATACAAAAATAAGAGAAAAAGCAAAGGCGTCTTTGGGAATTGCTCGTGCGGCTGCAAACAAAGCAGTTTGATTTGCTTCTGTGAAGTGGAGGTTTTTATTAAGAGGTGTAGTCCTAATTTTAATATATGCATTGAAGGCGTGTCCTCTCCTAAACCTCTAAGCAGTTTCAAATTACCTAGATGGGATGGTCTAAATGATTTTGTCACCTTCTTTGAGACCTATTCAAAACCAAAGAGAGAGAAAGAGCAGAGGTGCAGAGTGAGTAAAAGTCAGAGAGAGCAAAGGTCATTCTCAAACAGGATTTTCTCATGTCGGTTACATCTGGAATCTCTCCTGTTCCTCCCTTTCTAAACATTTGAACAAAGATCCTAGTTGTCAGAAGGAGATTTATTTTTCACCTAGACTTTGTTTTGTTTTTCTCCATGTTTTAAGTTTCTTGTTTACCCCTAGAAAATCACCAAAGAATTTGACTTACGTGAACAGACAGAACTTGTCTTTTCCATCCTGTTTTTATCTGAACTGCCTAGCATCTGTTTCCTTTTGAGCGATTCATCAAAAAACAGATTCCTGCATTAAACCTAAAGTATATAGGCAATTTGGAACCCAGTGTTCTTATTTTAAAACGCTGATGATTTTATATAATGTTGTACATATGGTTAAGTTTAAAAACTAGCATATTTTAATTTTATTTTCCTAACATAAGTAAGAAAATTGGGTAAAAGCTTATTTTAGGTGAAATGCTAATGCACTGGCTTGCGCAAGCCAGTGCCAAAACTTGAGAGAAAATGCTAATTAAGGCTAATATTATTGCACCGCCAGCAGCGGTCCACTTACCGGAGGGGATTAATGAGGCGTTTATTTTGAAATTTTCAGTAAGCTTCATTTGAAATGGCAACACTAATCCCATGTGTAACAGTGGTTTTCTTGAACAGTTATCTAATGCAGTGTTTTTCCAGCCACTGTTCCGCGGCGCACTAGTGTGCCGTGAGTGATCGTCAGGTGTGCCGTGGAAATTATTCAATTTCACCTATGGTACCGTATTTTCCGGACTATAAGCTGCTACTTTTTTCC
The DNA here is from genome assembly GCF_000485575.1 of Poecilia formosa. NCBI lineage: Eukaryota > Metazoa > Chordata > Actinopteri > Cyprinodontiformes > Poeciliidae > Poecilia > Poecilia formosa. The sequence continues at coordinate 15,694 of NW_006800801.1, read as the reverse complement.
TAAACTTTGAACCATGCGGATAGTAGCCCGGTGCGGCTTTTCTGTGTATTTTTCTTTAACCACCAGGGGGCTCTCTAGCAGGAAGTGAATCATTAGAAGTCAAAATTGTAAATCAAAGAAGAACGCGTTAATTTTCATTTAGAACAGCCACATGCTAGCAGCAGGCACGAGAGAGAAATGTTTTCAAACTCATATGATGCAGCTTTTAAGTTGAGGGCTGTCGATCTGGCACTACGAGCTGCACTTAAGCTTGGTGTGAACGAAACCATGGTTAGTAGTGGCTAGCGGCGTAGTCATGTAATTTTCTTACCACTAGATAGCAGTAGGTACAGAGCATTTTACATTAAAACAAGAGATGCATGAATGTTACAGGTAGCGGTGAGAGCATTGTATCTAGCAAGACTGTGACAACAGTGATGGAAAAGAGTGAAGCTCAGCAGTAGTTGGAAAGAACATGGGTCCATTTCCCACAACATGTCTGTGTGAAGTGAGCTTCTCAAGCCAGGCTACTATAAAAACTGAAACCAGAGAGAGACTGAGAGCTGTTGAGGAAGAGCTTTGTCTTTCTTCAATTTCTGCCAGAAAATCAGCTGTTTTCATCCAAACATGCACAGGTTTCACACTAGACGGGTAAAATATACAGATATTGACATTTTGTACATGCAAATCTTCATATTGTAACAATGAAATCTTTCCCAAATATTATTGCTTCTTTCAGAATAAGAATAATCATTCTTATTCTGAATATTATTTATTTAAGCTGTATTACAGCTTAAATAATACTTGTGGATTAGTTTGTAAAACACTTTGAAGTTTTCTACAACTTCTTTAAATTTAAGACCACATTGTTGTGACACTGTTCAAATGTATTTTTGAACTAGTGGACATGTTACGTGCAGTTTGAAATAAGAAATGCAAAATGTGATAAAAATACATTTTTGTGTTTATTTGATTCCTATTCAAGACACTTTGATAAGAATGACTATATATGTAATATAGGCCGCTACAGAGTATCTTTGTTTACATTTTTGGTTGGTGGTGTGCCTCGAGATTTTTTCAATTAAAATACTGTTCCTTGGCTCAAAAAAGGTTGAAAAACACTGATCTAATACAAAACAGAGCAATTCGATGACGTAAAAATTGTTAAGACTTTTATTTTGAAATTTTTCATAAGCTTCATTTGAAATGGCAACACTAATCCCATTTGTAACAGTGGTTTGGTTAAACCAGTTATCTAATGCCCAAAAGAGCAATTACATGATGTAAAAATTGTCAAGGCTTTTATTTTTTAATTTTCAGTAAGCTTCATTTGAAATGGCCACACTAATTCCATGTGTAATAGTGACTGGGTTAAATCAGTTATATAATGCTCAAAGCACAAGTAGTTCTGAATACCAGCTAAGTCCTCCTCTGTGGTAACTGAAAGTTTTGCCATGTTGTAGTTCTGACATGCTGTTCAGGCCTCTCTTTTAACTGAGTCTTGGTCATAGACAGAACTACAGTTATGGCGTGTTTGTAGTCCAAGCCAGCAGCTCTGCCTTTCTCTGTATTCTGTTGCTGTAGTGATTAATCCTCTGCTAACTGTCATGTGTGTGAGACACAGAAGTGGAGAAAGATTCCTATCTTTATGAGACACCCAGTCAGTACCTGTGGGTACCCTGTCACTTGATTTCGCTCTGAAGCACCTTGACAGAAAACCATCAGCCCTAGAGAAATTTTGAAAACATTTTACCAGAGCAGGCATTCGTATCAATGTCATGACCGACTTTCATACCGATAGAGCAATTTTTGTAGGCATGAGAGCAATTTCAAAATTATTTTGGGGTCAAAAATCCACTCCGTTTCTCACTCTAAAAAAGCGGCAGTTACACTCTGCGTTTCGGCAGTTGGAAATTTCGCTCGTTTTTCGCTTTTTATGTCGCCATCGTAACTCCGATCCCCAATAAAAATAATAGCTCCTTTCTCGGCATCGAGCCGGACATGTTGCTACCACTTTTGTGGGGGTGCACGCAGCGGTACGAGCCGCATTAACGGTGACGGAAGAAAAATAAATAACCTACAAGAAAATTCCTGAAGAAATTTAACTGGGGCCTGCCAAAGTGTGCCCGTCGGCTTGGACCCAGCATTCTGAGGCTAAAAATTAGCATCAATGCTGAGCTTGGCTAAATTGTAGTCAATAACCTGTGGAGAGGCAGAAGCATGCTGAGTAAGCTGTACTTGCACCATTCATTATGTTAAAATGAATGCATAAACTAAAATTAGCCAAAATGCTAATGTTAGCGTGAAGGCTATCAGTAGCATGTGGGGCATCACTAGCATGTTGTCTGTCATGCTAGTGACAGTTACTCCATTCAGTATACTAAACATGGCAAATAAGAAAATTAACTAATAGGTTATTTTAAGTAAAAGGCTAATGCCTACGTCTGCGTTTCGGCAGTAGGAAATTTCGCTCATTTTTCGCTTTTTACTTCGCCATCGTAACTCCAATTCCCAATAAAAATAATAGCTCCAATGCCGGGATCAAGCCGCACATTTTGATACCATTTTTGTGGGTGGGCACGCAGCGGTACGAGCCGCATTAACAGTAACGGAAGAAAAACATACTATACTAGAAAAATTGCTGTTCCTAGCGATACAGCCGTGAGAATGTATATTTGCAGAATGACTGCTGCAGAAATGCAAGAAAAAGCAGAACAAAGCATAAGAAGTAGAAAAAAGCAGAAGAAAGCTACTGTCATGCATGGTAGAAATCTTTTGCAAATTTGTGAAATTTAGCAAAGGTATAGCAGAATTCATTAGCAGAAGCAGAAATTAGTACAAAACCAGAAAAAATTGAAAAAGTGAAACATAGCAAAACAAATAGCATAAAGGAGCAAAAGAAGCAGAACATTTTGATATATGAAGTGTTAAAATTGATTAAAGTTTGCAGAAGACCTTTGCAGACAGCAAAAACCAGTAGAAGTAGAAGGCATACAGAAAGGTAGACAAACAGAATGCAAACACACAGATAGAAACAGAGCACGAGAGAAAAATACATTGAAAGAATAGGAGAAGGCGTGATATGGCTGTACTCCAGAGGAATTTGAGAGAAAACAGAAAGAGCTGTAGCAATGATAGTAATAGTTTCTTAAAGTAGACATAAATGGCTACATTTTAATGCATAAATTATTTCTCTACAGTGAAATATGTATTAACAGCATCATTTTGCTTGTCAAAAAGCATTAAAAGTTCAAAAACAGCAGTTATTAGAGTGTACACTCTGGCAACTGATAAGAGAATTCCACCATGTATTTCAATGGGGCAAAAAATTTGCACAAAAGGGCAGTTATTTCAAAAAGAACAATAGTGAATTTTAGCAAAAGTCATAGCAGAAATCTCCAGAAGAAGCTGAACGTTTTGATATATGAATTAGCTCACTTAGTGAAGATAGCAAAAGTAGTTAACGATCGAAAAATGTGAGCAGGATCTTAATAAGTGAGAATGCAGTAATGCATTCTCACTGATTAATAAAGAGACATTCTATCAGGTGTAGAACAGTAGGTGCCTGATATGCATTACATGGCAGGCTTCGCAAGGCAGTCACTGCTCTTCCCTATGTAATGCTAATGGCAGGCCCCAATGACAGTTTCAACGTCTAGAATGGATGGTTGTTTGATGGTTGATCCATTGTAAGTTTTCGACTTCAACCAAAAATCAACCATTCTGACTATAATTCAACATTGATTTAACATCGTGTGCTATCTGGGTAGTAAAACATTGATTAATGCCACCTTCCGCATCTTTAATCAACTCTAGTTTAAAAACTACTACACCTAGAAACTTGAAATAATAATACTAGATTATTCTCCTCTTCAAGCTGAATATTTAAAACCATGTTTGGGATTTGTGAAACCTTTTCCTGATTTGTGAAAACTCAATAAAGTTCGATTTTACCACTTTTTTGCATCTGGATCACACTAGAACTGCTCTAATTAAAAAACTACTACACCTAGACACTTCAAACCTGGACTGGATTATTCTGCTCTAATAGGAGAATATAACAATATTTGGGATTTGTGAAACTTTTTTCCGATTTGTGAAACTTCAAAAAAGGGCGATTTTTGCCCTTTTTTTCGGTCTCGATCACACAAGATCTGCTCTAATTCCAAAACTACAACACCTAGACTCCTCAAACCTGGACTGGATTATTCTGCCCTAATAGGATCACAAATCCCAAACATTGTTTGGGATTTGTGAAGCCTTTTCTGATTTGTGAAACTTCAAAAAAGGGCGATTTCACCACTTTTTTATCTTGGTCACATGAGAACTGCTCTAATTCCAAATCTACAACACTTAGACTCTTCAAATCTCGACTGGATTATTCTCAACTAATAGCAGAATATTTAGAACCATGTTTGTGATTTGTGAAACCTTTTTCTGATTTGTGAAACTTCAATAAATGTTGATTTCAGACCTTTTTTGAATCTTGGTCACATGAGAGCTGCTCCAGCTCCAAAACTACAACACTTAGACTCTTCAAACCTGGACTATGTTATTCTGCTCTAATAGCAGAATAATTTAATCCATGTTTGGGATTTGTGAGGCCTTTATGTGATTTGTGAAACTTCACTAAAGGTCAGATTACTATTCACACTTGTTCCATGCAATTTTTTTCAAATTCAAATTCAATTCTAATTCAAAACCACTTTATTAATCCCAATGGGAAATTAAATGTTGGTGTAACTCATTAATTTTTTAAAGAGTTATTGTAGATGGTGATGGCTGTTGGAAGGACACATCTTTTGCAGGGGTCTCTTAAGTGAAGTTTCAGAAATCAGAAAAAGGTTTCACAAATCCCAAACATGGTTTTAAATATTCTGCTACTAGTTGAAAATAATCTAGTCCAAGTTTGAAGAGTCTATGAGTTGTATTTTAGGAACTGGAGCAGTTCTGGTGTGATCCAGATGCAAAAAGTGGTAAAAAATCAACCTTTAATGAAGTTTCACAAATCAGAAAAAGGTTTCACAAATCACAAACATGGTTCTAAATATTTTGTTATTAGTAGAGAATAATCCAGTCGAGGTTTGAAGAGATGAAGTGTTGTAGATTTGGAATTAGAGCAGTTCTCATGTGGCCAAAATAAAAAAGTGGTGAACTTGCCCTCTTTTGAAGTTTCACAAATCAGAAAAAGGTTTCACAAATCCCCAAACATGGTTTCAAATATTTTGCTATCAGAGCAGAATAATCCAGTCCAAGTTTGAGGAGTCCTGGTGTAGTAGTTCTGGAGCTAGAGCACTTCTAGTGCAACCCAGATGCAAAAAAGTGGTAAAATCAACCTTTATTGAAGTTTCACAAATCAGATAAAAGTTTCACAAATCACAAACATGGTTCTAAATATTCTGCTATTAAAGCAGAATAATTTAGTCCAGGTTTGAAGAGTCTAGGTGTTGTAGTTTTGGAATTAGAGCAGATCTTGTGTGATCGAGAGATGAAAGTTTCACAAATCCCAAACATGGTTAAAAGTATTCTGCTATTAGAGCAGATTAATCCAGTCCAAGTTTCAAGTGTCTAGGTGTAGTAGTTTTTAAACTAGAGCCAGTTAAAGATGCGGAAGGTAGTGAAAAATTAGGTGGAATCGCCCTTTAGCTATCGGAAGCTAGAATTGGAAACCAACTTCAGCTTTGTGTTAACTGGACTTGTAGCCATTATTTTGTGCCCATTGTTGGACAGCACGATCGAACCCGATCTAATCCGTTAAACATAGGATTTCTGTCGGCTAGTGTGTGGTCTCAGGTTTTGAAAATGGGCCGACAATCAGCTGACAGTTCTAAGATCATGTAAGAAATGAGGAAGGGAGAGTCAGTGCAGAGCACCAGAGTTGAGCCTTTTTGTCATTCAGTGTCATCAATAGATAGAGAAAAAGGCAGGAAGAAACGATAAGCCGATAAAATAAAATGAGATCGGTAACTTTCATTTATCGTACGATTAATTGATTTATTGTTTATCGCGACAGGCCTGTCTCCTAGTAAGTATATGTTTTAACCAGCTTTCTGAGGGCCACGCCTCCTTTATCATTTCCATCTTTCACAACAGCTTCTCCAGTCTGCACTGCACTTCTGTTGGTTTCACCCTGATGCATCATGATGAATTCTCACTGTAGCGTAGAATGAGGTGGATTTATAGTTTTTTTTCCCTTCTTTGTCAGCTCTAATTTCAATTCTATATTGCTTAACGGAGGGCAAACCTGAACTGAGTTAATCCTCACTAAGTACAGATTTTTAGACAGATGGATCTTTAAATAATTTATTTTATATTAGAAGTCATGTTAAACAGTATGTTGACTTATTTTATATGCAAGTATAAATTATTTTTATTTTAAATACAAAGTTCAAATACTTGTATTTGGAGATTTAAAGTAAGCAAATTTGTGTGCAGATTTGTTTTTCACTTTTAATTATTGAATTACTGCTCTTAGACAATATTCAGTTAAAAGAAACAGGGAAGAGAAGGAAAATCTGTCTGTACTAAACTGTCAGCCACCAGAGGCATCCGTTAGCCATCAGGCATCGACTGCAGAGATACTTCACTGGAAGACCAGAGTCTCATCCACCAGAGTCATAGCAAAGAAATCTGCTGGACTGCTGATTTCAGCTCTAAATTTAGGTCAGCTCTGTGAGAAGCAGCGCATTCTGTTTTCACATCTCTATTAATTTTTTATGATTCCACAGATGTTTCAGATTGATATTAAATGAAGGCACATGTGGATATACACAACTACATGAATGCACCAAGACACGCTGGGATCCACACACACACACGCATGCACTAGCACACATACGCATATGCACGCGCACACACACACACACACACACACAGCTAAGCTGGTTAGAGGATGGAATGTAGTAGAAATAGGTCACATGGATGGAGCTCAGTGAGAAAGTGGGCCACAGGTTCACGTTCCCTCTGCAGCTCCCAACTCAGCTCCTGATCCACCATAACAACGCTGGATCAGACACAGGCTGCATGCTTAGATGTGTTTTATTGGGTCTATGCTGGGTTGTTACAGTAGGTAG
>NW_006800801.1:0-8287 GCF_000485575.1 Poecilia formosa | reverse complement strand
TGGGTTGTTACAGTAGGTAGAAACTCATACGGGACATGTCTAATATGAATGATGAGAGAACCCATGGGAACAAAACGCCCAGGCCTCATACTTGGTTTTCTTTGGCTTTAGTAATGACTCCTTCATTCTCTTTTTTGTTCTGTTACAGAAAATCCTTCCCATCCCAGCATGCCACACTAGCATCCTTTGCTGCTGTCTACATATCAGTGAGTAATTGAACCTTTCTAAAAACACACAGATACCATGGACATATTTAATTACACTTTTTAGTGAGGATAATAGTCTTTTATCATCTGCTTTATGTGCTTTGTTCACATGCCTGGCAGATGGTTCAGTTCCTGGAGCTTCAGTATAGACTCCTGTGAAACAGTATTTAAAGACTTGTTCTGTTCTCTTTTTTCTTTTTAGTCAATCTTAAATAGCATGTAATTAAACAGATAGCGGTGTGTTAGCAGTACACACTCATTCCATTTTTAGTTCCCTTTAAATGGGATTTGCCAAAAGAAAAACAAAAAGTTACCCCTTTGTAACTGACTGCTGATTTTATTAATAAAGAACAAGGATGTGTAACTGATGGACTGATGGACGGACGGATGATGGATGGATGGATACAATAATAAAAGCACTTAAAATTTGTCAATGCTGTTGTTTAGAAATTTTTAATAAGATATTTATTAATAAAAAACAGTTTAAGTCATTTTTTTAGTTTTGATACTTACTCTGGTGTATCAGATATGCTCCCCATGGCAGCAACACTGTGTTGTCACATCTTATAGTCCTACAATAGTTTAGATCAGCTGAAAACTGCAGGCTGCTGTATTTGGAGTTAAGCTGATTTTTCTCTGCTACTAAAGATGTTTAGATTCACTGTGATGATGTTTCAGGTGACTGATTTAGCTATGTGCAGTGAACTATGTGCTTTATTGCTGTATAGGCCTTCTCTGCAGCCCTATATGTATGGATGTATGGACTTTGAATGATCTTTAGAAAGCCTGTAGAGCCACTCATGCCACTCATAAAGACTGATATGTGTTTTTGTGTTGACAGATGTATTTCAACAGCACTCTCACAGACTCATCCAAGCTGCTTAAGCCTCTGCTGGTCTTCTCTTTTATTATAAGTGCCATCATTTGTGGTTTGACGAGAATCATTCAGTACAAGAACCATGCTGTTGACGTTTATCTGGGGTTCTTGATTGGCGGTGCTATCGCTGTGTACCTGGTAAGTCTGTCAAAATTGCTCCCTTGCTAGCATCTTTCATATGGCGAAAGTAGCTACCAAGAAAACAATTTACTTGTAATTTTGAAGTCTTGAAAACAACATGTTTCATCATAAACTGTAAATTTTTCACTTCAATGCTTATTTGGGCTGAATTGACTTCAGTTCAGTAAGTTAAATAATAATCCAGACATTTGGAGAGCACTAGATTAATTAATGTCTATTTCACAACTATACCATAATCTTGTATCAAATATCTCTTTAAAAATGAACATATATGGGATTATCTGGACAAACTGTCTCACTTACATGTACATGTATCGCAAGCCCACACATGCAACTCATAGATACATATTGGATATAACTGAGATTGGATATAACAGCTTATTTTGGGGGGCAAAATGAATACGTAGTGTTAATTTTGATTCAGAAAAAGAATTTGTTATGATGTGGTGGTTTGGAGGTGGTGAGATTGAATCCAGAGATCCAGGATGTAGAAAAAATTATGAGTTTAATCAGTGTTTTTCAACCTTTTTTGAGCCAAGGTACACTGTTTTAAGTGAAAAAATCTCAAGGCACACCACCAACCAAAAATGTAAACAAAGATACTCTGTAGTCGCCTATATTATATATATAGTCATTCTTATCAAAGTGTCTTGAATAGGAATCAAATAAACACAAAAATTTATTTTTATCACATTTTACATTTATTTCAAATTGCACATAACATGTCCACTTCAAAAATACACCTGAACAGTGCCACAACAATGTGGTCTTAAATTTAAAGAAGTTGTAGAAAACTTCAAAGTGTTTTACAAACTAATCCACAAGCATTCTTTTAGCCGGAATACAGAAAATAATTCTTATTCTGAAAGAAGCAATAACATTTGGGAAAGATTTCACTGTTATTTTGTACATGCAACTCTTCATATTGATGAAGAGTTGCATGTACAAAATGTCAATATCTGTATCTTTTACCCATCTAGTGTGAAACCTGTGCATATTTGGATGAAAACAGCTGATTTCCTGTCAGAAATTGAAGAAAGACAAATCTCTTCCTCAACAGCTCTCAGTCTCTCTGGTTTCAGTTTTTATAGTAAACAGGCTTGAGAAGCTCACTTCTCACAGACATGTTGTGGGAAATGGACCCATGTTCTTTCCAGCTACTGCTGAGCTTCACTGTCTTTTCCATCACTGTTGTCACAGTCTTGCTAGATACGATGCTCTCACCATAGACATAATATAAGGATAGACGCCTCATGCACCGCTCTCGCCTATTGTCGCTGACGAGATTTAGGGCGGCCATCTTGGAGCAGTACACCACTCCACTCAGCGTTGTGTGTTTAGCAGCACAATGACGTATCAGCGGATTTAATCGATCATAACACACTTTTTTGTTTCTGTAAACCATATTCAAACATCTATCAAAGCTACATTTATAAACAATTGTAATTTTTAAGTATGTTTTTAATACATAGTTCATCATATTTAAATATGCTTAGTGGCTTTAACAATAGAATAGGAATGGAATATTCTGATATCGATGTATGAAGAGCATATTACAAAGCACACACCCGTTCATAATTTATTTAAATTATTTAGTAATATCAATACATATTTTATATAACTATACAAACACTAATAAATAAAGATTAGAAGACACCAAGCACTGTAGCTAATATTAGCTGGTATCTCGCCGGTGGACATAAATACAGTAAAGTAATATTCTAATCACAATATATACACAATAGTATGTTCATCTTACTTGTGAAATGTTGTCTGTGGAGCCCTCGCATCAATAATCCATCGACCAGAACAACAATATCCCTCAGTGCTGAGGCATCTTCTGCTGTTTTGATTGAGCAAAGTAGGAAGGTATACCGCTCCAAGATGGCCGCTGTATTTCCTGCGCCGGAGCGGTCCATGAGGCGTCTATGCTTATATTATGTCTATGCTCACCACCATAATAATAATAATAATTTAAATAAATTTATTTAAATTAATTATGATAATTTAAATAAATTATGAACGGGTGTGTGCTTTGTAATATGCTCTTCATACATCGATATCAGAATATTCCATTCCTATTCTATTGTTATAGCCACTAAGCATATTTAAATATGAGCTATGTATTAAAGACATACTTAAAAAATACAATTGTTCATAAATGTTGCTTTGATAGATGTTTGAATATGGTTTACAGTAACAAAAAAGTGTGTTATGATCGATTAAATCCACTGATACGTCATTGTGCCTGCTAAACATAACGCTGAGTGGAGTGGTGTACCGCTCCAAGATGACCGCCCTAAATCTCGTCAGCGACAATAGGCGAGAGCGGTGCATGAGGCGTCTATCCTTATATTATGTCTATGCTCACCACTACCTGTAACATTCATGCATCACTAATTCTCTTGTTTTAATGTAAAATGCTCTGTACCTACTGCCATCTAGTGGTAAGAAAATTACATGATTACATCGCTAGCCACTACTAACCATGGTTTCGTTCACGCCGAGCTTAAGTGCAGCGGCTCTATTTCCCTCCTGTAGTGGCAGATCGACAGCCCTCAACTTAAAAGCTGCATCATATGAGTTTGAAAACATTTCTCCGTCGTGCCTGCTGCTAGCATGTGGTTGTTCTAAATGAAAATTAACGAGTTCTTCTTTGATCTACAATTTCGACTTCTAATGATTCACTTCCTGCTAGAGAGCCCCCTGGTGATTGAAGAAAAATACACAGAAAAGCCGCACCGGGCTACAATCCGCATGGTTCAAAGTTTAGGAAAAAAGTAGCAGCTTATAGTCCGGAAAATACGGTACCATAAGTGAAATTGAATAATTTCCACGGCACACCTGAAGATCACCAACGGCACACTAGTGTGCTGCGGAACAGTGGTTGAAAAACACTGAGTTTAATGATGAAAGTTCAAAAACAGTCCAACACAGGCAGCACGGCAGAGAGTTTAGCACACAGCTAATTACCGGTAGCTACTGATACACAGAGGACTGAAAACGAGCGCTAACGCTAACGCTAACCAAGACTACACAGTTCAACTGGAGAGCAGAGACGTGAGACAAGAAATGACTTTATACTAGGACCCGACCAGAGACAAAGGACACCGGTGGACTTAAATACACAGGGAGGGTAATCAGGAAAACTAGACACAGCTGGGATCAATCAACAGGGAGGACAGGACATCACAGAGACTCACGGGGGAACAAAGACAAAGAAAAAACCAAGAAATAAATACACAACAACACAGATCGTCACATAATTAAAATCTTTTGACTCGTTTTTATTCTCTCTTCTGCACGGATTCCTTGATGTCGTCATTGTATCAGCTGAACCACAAAAACAAAGACAAACCCTTTACGAGTACAATCTTAACATTTATTAGACGAACAAACTAATGAAGCTGACATAACTCATAATAAAATTACAAACTAGCATCCAATCCAATATTTACCTTACTCGACAGACATCAACACACCAAGACAAATTTACGGGGAAGCATTTCACCGACGCACCGTTCCCCGGAGGCAGCGTCACGAGTAACCCCAGAGCGATCTGAAGTTAAGGTTCCGGGTCCTATACTTTTAAAGGAAGGGCGTGTTTCCCTTCTCTGCTGTATTCATATTAGGGGACTATCCCTAGCTAAGTTCATTTAAATCTAGTTGATTATGTTCCAATAAAAGCCTGTTTTCTTAAGATCAAAGAAGCGTTATTTTCTTTTGAGTGGGGTGATGTTTTTATGATCCTGTCTCGAGAGGAAGCTCTACTCTGGCGACAAGACCAGATTGCTTTTACAACTCCAGCTGTTAAAAACCCTATCAGCTCAACCAAGGGTTAAACACACAAAGACTCCTACGTGGAGAGAGTTTTCGACCCTCTCGTGATGCCTGATCAGGTCACAGAAAAACTAGCTGTGTTTTAAATTATAGAGAACTACAAGCTAAATTATCTTATTTCAACTTAATGTATTATGTTTCAATAGAAATATATGAGATTACGCTGACTGAACCAAGGATATAATTTGGGACCGAATTTTCTTTTTTAAAACACTATTAATTTTATCTAATATTTTGAACATATAATCAAGTCTAAAAACTAGCATATTTTAAATTTATTTTCTTAACAATAGCAATAATAATATTACTTAAGTAAAAGAAAAAGGTACAGTGCAGTAAAACTACTCGTATAATTACTTTTTTCCAAAAGAAGTTACTCAATGTAACAAGTACTACACACTTTTGAACATAAACAACAACATCAGTAGCCTTTAGGCTACTAGTTAACAAGCTTAAGCTTATGGCAGCAAACCAGCAAAACGCAAAGAACTTTGCACAGTTTTCCCCCCAAACTAAATGACTGAGTTGAGTAAAGCTGTCGGTTGCAGGTAATGTTAGCTAAATGCAGGGGTGAAAGTAGGCGGGTACGGTAGGGTACTGCGTACCCCTAAAAGATTAATCGGGGGTACCCAGTACCTGCAAGAGAAGGGAGCGGCTGTCTGCTGTAAAAAATCAATGGATTCACTGTGCAGCTGTGAGTGCACCCACTAATCAGCCATGACAGATTAGTTTTTCAAGAACAATCTAAAACACAATCAGTTAATAAATCGCGTTTTTCCCCATTTCATATGGTTTCTGAACTGTTCGTGCTTTGCTTGAGCAGGGGCGCAATATGTCGATCGCGGAAGGTTTTGAGTCGATCTCGGCATTAGGTGACAAACTGAACACCGCCAGAACCCTGAGACCAGCATGTCCTCCTCTGGCTCGCTTATCAAAACGTTCATAATTTTATTAAAGAACACAAAAAAAATAATAATTAACAAAATCAATAAAACGTGTTCAAATTTTGACCGAACAAAAATAATAATCTCAGTAATTATTGTTTCAACACGGTGTTGCTCAATTCTGTGTGCTTCGGTTCCATGCCAAAATAACTAGCAGAGCAGGAGTTTAAAATGAACGAATCAACCACGGCTGTCTTTGTGGAGCGCTTATTAATAATTGCAAAATAAATATAGAGCCTGAAAACCTAATATTGTAACGGACTGAATGTTATGTTTTTAAAGTAATCTCTGCTCGGCTTGCGGAGCGCAGGTGGTTGCCACGGCAACGGGTGTGCTTAAANGAACAAACTAATGAAGCTGACATAACTCATAATAAAATTACAAACTAGCATCCAATCCAATATTTACCTTACTCGACAGACATCAACACACCAAGACAAACTTACGGGGAAGCATTTCACCGACGCACTGTTCCCCGGAGGCAGCGTCACGAGTAACCCCAGAGCGATCTGAAGTTAAGGTTCCAGGTCCTATACTTTTATAGGAAGGGCGTGTTTCCCTTCTCTGCTGTATTCATATTAGGGGACTATCCTTAGCTAAGTTAATTTAAATTTAAATCTTAAGTTTTCTTAAGATCAAAGAAGCGTTATTTTCTTTTGAGTGGGGTGATGTTTTTTATGATCCTGTCTCGAGAGGAAGCTCTCTGGCGACAAGACCAGATTGCTTTTACAACTACAGCTGTTAAAAACCCTATCAGCTCAACCAAGGGTTAAACACACAAACACTCCTACGTGGAGAGAGTTTTCGACCCTCTCGTGATGCCTCATCAGGTCACAGAAAAACTAGCTGTGTTTTAAATTATAGAGAACTAAAAGCTAAATTATCTTATTTCAACTTAGTGTATTATGTTTCAATAGAAATATATGAGATTACGCTGATTGAACCAAGGATATAATTTGGGACCGAATTTTCTTATTTAAAACACTATTAATTTTATCTAATATTTTGAATATATAATCAAGCCTAAAAACTAGCATATTTTAAATTTATTTTCTTAACAATAGTAATAATAATATTACTTAAGTAAAAGAAAAAGGTACAGTGCAGTAAAACTACTCGTATAATTACTTTTTTCCAAAAAAAAAAGTAATTATACGACAAGTACTACACACTTTTGTAAGTGTAACAAGTACTACACACTTTTGAACATAAACAACAACATCAGTAGCCTTTAGGCTACTAGTTAACAAGCTTAAGCTTATGGCAGCAAACCAGCAAAACGCAAAGAACTTTGCACAGTTTTCCCCCCAAACTAAATGACTGAGTTGAGTAAAGCTGTCGGTTGCAGGTAATGTTAGCTAAATGCAGGGGTGAAAGTAGGCGGGTACGGTAGGGTACTGCGTACCCCTAAAAGATTAATCGGGGGTACCCAGTACCTGCAAGAGAAGGGAGCGGCTGTCTGCTGTAAAAAATCAATGGATTCACTGTGCAGCTGTGAGTGCACCCACTAATCAGCCGTGACAGATTAGTTTTTCAAGAACAATCTAAAACACAGTTAATAAATCGCTTTTTTCCCCATTTCATATTGTTTCTGAACTGTTCCTGCTTTGCTAGAGCAGGGGCGCAATATGTCGATCGCGGAAGGTTTTGAGTCGATCTCGGCATTAGGTGACAAACTGAACACCGCCAGGACCCTGAGACCAGCACGTCCTCCTCTGGCTCGCTTATCAAAACTTTCGTAATTTTATTAAAGAACAAAAAAATAAATTAATTAATAAAATCAATAAAACGTGTTCAAATTTTGACCGAACAAAAATAATAATCTCAGTAATTATTGTTTCAACACGGTGTTGCTCAATTCTGTGTGCTTCGGTTCCATGCCAAAATAACTAGAAGAGCAGGAGTTTAAAATGAACGAATCAACCACGGCTGTCTTTGTGGAGCGCTTATTAATAATTGCAAAATAAATATAGAGCCTGAAAACCTAATATTGTAACGGACTGAATGTTATGTTTTTAAAGTAATCTCTGCTCGGCTTTCGGAGCGCAGGTGGTTGCCACGGCAACGGGTGTGCTTAAATGACAAATAGAGAGAGAGAGAGAGGGAGCGTTCACACTGCAGCCTTAAGTGACTCAATTCCGATTTTTTGGCAATTCCGATTTTTTTGCCGGGGCCGTTCACACTGCCAGTAAATGCGACCTGTGTGCGTTCTGCAGTGTAAACGGGCAAACGACCTGAAAGTGTCCCGCATGCGCAGTAGAGGGCGCAATAGCGTCAGC